>NW_026067906.1:8660567-8724608 GCF_014885135.2 Alexandromys fortis | reverse complement strand
TTTGGTTTTTCGAGACAGGGTTTCTCTGTGGCTTTGGAGCCTGTCCTGGAACTAGCTCTGTAGACCAGGCTGGTCTCGAACTCACAGAGATCCACCTGCCTCTGCCTCCCGAGTGCTGGGATTAAAGGCGTGTGCCACCATCGCCCGGCTTACTCTTTCTATTCTTAAGCTGATTCTTTTCCCTAAATATCATTATGGATTTTTACAATGGTGTCATATCCATCCATCCATCCATCCACCATCCATCTACAATATAAAAACAAGAAAATGAATAGAGGCTGTACATAAGAATGTCCAGGATTTCTGATGACTCTCAGTACCTACCACAATTTCAGTGTATATACACAGTTTCCTCAGTGTGCTATCAACTAATGGTAGTGAACTTAAATCTTGAGCAATAGAGTGTCTTACAAGCACAGCTTTTGAAAGGCCAGGCACAGCACTCACAAGTCCTTCCTAGAGAATCAGGTCTCAGAAATCTTTTCCAGGAGGAATCCTTGCATGGTGTGTATAATCATTTCCTTTAACTGAAGGACATGGTGTAGTAGTTTGAGTGTAACTGACCCGCATAATCTCATAGGGTGTGGCACTATTAGGAGGTGTGGCCTTGTTGGAGAAAGTTTGTCACTGTGAAGGTGGGCTTTGAGGTTTCCTATGCTCAGGATACTGCCCAGTGTGCGAACTGACTTCCTGTTTCCTGCAAGATATATGAGTCTCAGCTGCTCTAACACCAAGTCTGTCTGCATGCTGCCATGCTCCCTGCCATGACGGTAACTGGAAGACACCGCCACAATTAAATGTTTTCTTTGCAGGGTTTGCCATGTTCATGGTGTTTCTTCACAGCAATAAAAACCCTAAATCACGTGACTTCTGGGTGAGTACACTGAATTTCAATAGGAGAGTATTTCTAAATAGTTAGCAATGCTGAACCAATTAGGCTCAATCTTCAGAGCTGCTAGGTGCCAGCGTACAGGGTCATCTGCCTGTTGAAACGTCTCAGTTTGCTGCTTATCTGGCTGTCCATCTGCATATCAAATAAGTGAGGAGAATTACTTTGTATTTATTTTAAATATCTAATTTAATTGTCTATGTATGTATGTATGTATGTATGTGCTTGCATGTATGTCTGTGTACCACATGCATGCCTAGTACTTGTAGAGGCCAGAAGAGGGTGTCAGATCTCCTGGACCTGGGTTACAGAAGGTTATGAACCTGCATGTAAAGTCAGGAACTCAAACCCAAGGTCTCTCAGAGGGCAGCCACTGCTCTTAGCCGCTGAACCATCTTTCTAGAGATCCCCTTTAAGCAATTTTTAAATGTCCAATTCCATTTAAGTCTTTAATATGAAGTCTTTGAAATGACTCATTATGAAGAGGCTCCTTCCTATCTTTAAACAGTTCGTGCATGTTTAGTGATCAATATTTTAGGGGCTGTGTTCGGTACTAACACCGTGAAGACAAGAATCAAGGAACTTCTATTTTAGTGGAAGACAATCAGGAAGATAACCACAGAACTGCTAGACAAAGTAGATGTATGTTGATCAGAATCCAATTAAGATAAGCCTCTTGGCAGAAGCAACTACTTAGATTGATTACATAAAACAGAAAAATGGTGGCCATCCGTGAAGGAAAATTTTCATAGCTATCATGATCATAACACAACTTTTAAAAGAGAGCTTTAATTTTAAAGTGAAATAAAAGCTATGTGGTGGCTATGATCCTAGCACTCTGGGGAGTGGAGGACAACTGTGTAAGTTTGAAGTCAGCCTGGCTACTACAGAGGATCCTACTCGTGAAAAAGCCAACCAAGGAAATAAAATCCTCGCTATACAATTTTACCATGTAGCTGACCAATCCCTGTCAGTACTTATGCTAAAACCCCCATCAATTGTGGAATGAATTGATACCATTCAATTTTTTGACATACTCTATTTACAGCAGGTTAAATACTAAAAATCATTCCCATCTCCATACTCAGCACAAATCAAGAACATGGCAAAACAGACACACACAATAAAGCCCCTGAGGAAAAGATACACAGAAGAAAATTAAATTGTCTTTTGATGGAATTACCCCATACTGGGGGCTGGGAAGATGGCTCAGCAATTAAGAGCACTTGCTCTTGTGAAGGACATGTGTTCAGTTCCCGGCCAGCACCAGCATAGCATCCTACAACTATGTGTGACTTCAGTTCCAGGAGACCCAATGCTTCTTCTGACCTCCACAGGTACCAGGCATGCACATGGTGCACATACATGCACACAGGCAAAACACCCACATAAATTCAAGTATGTAAAATAAAAATATATTATATATGTAATTTTAAAAGTTTTTAAATTACCCAAAATGATCCTTAACATCAAGTCATATCCATTCCTTAGTTTTAGAGAATTAATTTGCTACTTTCTCAACAATAAGATAACTAAAAAATAATATTAAACTTTAGAGCTACCTTCAAGGTAGGGTGAAAAAATGAGGCAAAAGAAAGGTGAGAAAAAAGAGATACTTAGCCAACTTTAATGAAAAGCATCAAGTCAGGGGCTGGAGAGATGGCTCAGCCTCAGTGCCCACATCAGGTGGGCTCACAACTGCTTGGAATTCCAGTCTCAGGACATCCAGCATCCCTCTGTGGCCCCCATCTGCACATGCAGTGAGCACACACGCATAACTAAAAAGAAAATTTTTTAAAAAGTTAAGCAAAACAAAAAAATTAAATCAAACATTGCTATTTCTTTCAGAGAAGATTAAAAATAAGACAATGATAACAGCACACACCTAGAAAGAAGGGTAAGCATTCTTTCTACCATGTACTTCTTCTAACGGTAGACTTCCCCTAATTTTACTACTATCTATAAAGATAGACTAGTCTTTAAAATACAAGAAATTAATACAACTTTCATAGCATTTTTAATGGCGTGAACTCCATTATCAACCTAAAAAGAATCCAGACTACTACTGGCTACTGTAAATTTCTGGAAGAACAGAATTCTTCTTCATAAAAACATATCCAAAGGCCTGGAGAGATGGTTCAGTGGTTAGTAGCACTAGCTGCCCTTCCAGAAATTGGATCTGATGTCCAGCACCCACACGACAGCTCACAATCATCTGTAACTTCAATTCTTGGGGAACCAACACCCTCTTCTGGCATCTGCAGGCACTCACATGGTGCAGAAACATACATATAAACAATACATAAATATAAAAAGATAAAAATAAAACAATTTAAATAGCTCTGTGTTTAATTAGGAGTTTTAACAATAGTTATAATACTAACCCATAATTGGTTTTCCAATAAAAAGCTTTCTCTAAACAATACATAGTCTTGCAGTGTCTTCAGAGTAATTAAAGTGTCTTTCCTGAAAATTCATTTCTACTTTCAACAAGTAATAGCCAAAGCTACATACTTAGTTATTTCCTATATTCCGAGAGTGTACTACTACAACTGTCTCTGATAACTACCTTACCTAAACCAGGCTTTAGTTCCACTTTATTCCAAAATAGGAAAAGAACAGTTAATAATAGAAAAAAGCTTATGATTTTTTTTTTTTGCCAAAACTCAGAACTGCTTGCTTTTCTTGCTGTCTAGATTTTGTTTTTATCTCCCCGTCATCCCCAGTCATGTAAAACGTAGAAGTTCTAAACTTGGAATCAGATCATCCAAAAATAACAACCAAGCTTTAGTAATGGAAAAACCGATAGAACGTAAAAGCAAATGTTAGCGGAAAGCAGGTACAGAGCCCCATACATTGGAAGCAAAAGGGCACTTTCCCCACAGCCTACACGATGTCCTCTGGGAACAGAAACGTCTTAGCAGAGCCTATGCCTTGTTAGTTCTATGCTGCACTTTGATCGTTGTGTGTTAACACTATTGAGGTTAAAGGGAGTAGCAGGGCTATTATAAAAACTAACTGTACAGCAAAGGACCCCCTAGTTCTTGTCCAGTACCACCTAACAGCATAAACTAAGAGGTTCCAGGACAGCACAGAACAAGCTGTGCCTTGAGAGTCCTCTGGCTCCATTCAGCAGTTTCTTCAAGAGCTCTTTGGTTCAGTTTCAGGAGATAATGGACCAACTCTGGCCTATCAACTGTCTATAATTAAGCCCCAGGGATTCCTGAGGTTACCACAGTGATAGAATCTGGTTCAAATAGTCGAGAGCCACTACAGAAAAATCTAAGTCCAGTAGTATTTAATCACTACGTTCATATCTCAGCTCCGCAATACAATCGTCACAATGTACCTCACTCTGTTCACTGGGATAATGAAATAATCCTTATTCAAGGGATGGAAACGAATGCAATTGCCTTCAACAACATGTACACATTTGTGATACACACAAACATTAATAGACAATTATTATTTTAAGCAGGTCCCTCTAAAGATGCAGATATCAATTTTCCCATTTGTTTAAGAATGCAAGAACCTGTGATAATCGAAAACTTGACAACTCAAATGAAGTCTAGCTTCAATACCACGTTCATAAAAATAAAAAAATAATAACTTTTTACACTGACAAATCTATTTATCCCAGGTGAGGTTAAGCAGAAAAGTTTATAGAATGAGAAAGGCTCTAAATGAGCTGTTTTAAAAAGAATGTGCTAACAGGTCGCCCAGAGCTCACTGGTTATCTAGTTTAGTTAAGCAATGACTTTGGATTTAGAGAGACTGTCTCAAAAAATTAAGGTGGAAAGCAATAAAGGAAAGGCAACCAGGGCTAGCCTCCATCTCTGCACACACTTGCTTCTCATGTCTGTTGAGGATTTCAACCTACATATGGCAATTTAGAAATTCAATTTTATGTCAATACCATCATCATCTTTATCTTATTATTAAAACCCACTTCTATATGCTTTTATATATGAGCTGTGCTGACTAATATGCCAGCGAGGACAGGGTCAAAAGGAAGAAGCAAGGAGTCTGGATTGGCACACAACCACCCATCAACAGACTAACATACCCACAGTGAGTCAGCCAGGTGCTAGTCCACCTGGGCCTGGCTATTAGCTGTGACAGACCTTAGTCATGTTAACCACAAAGGCAATATGAATTTACCCAAATCCTGTACTAGATCTCAAACCATACTTAGTTGGCAATATTCTCCTCATTTGAATTTACAAATCTTGTCAAGACAGACTGGTGAGATGGCTCTGTGGGTAAAGTCACTTACCCCTAAGCTGCAACTTAGACCCTTAGAACCCACACAATGGAAGAAGAGAACCCACTCCCACAAGCTGTCCTCCAATCTCTAAAGGTGCACTGTGGCATAAACACACACACACAAATATAAAAGAGGCCAGCCCAGTCTACAAGAGCTACTTCCAAGACAGGTTCCAAAGCTACCTGTTTCAAAAACAAACAAAAAAGTCAAAACTTGTTTTTTTTTTTTTAAAAAAAAAACTCAAATGAACATCTAGTAACCAATAAAACTTCCAAAATTACCATTACAATGGATATTAGAATTTATAAGCCATTTAAAATAAATATACATATAAAATTATACATATAAATGCCATTCTATTGCCTTCTTCCTATTCTTGCTCTACTTTGTAACTTATTTTTTATTCTTTGGCAATTTTATACACATATGTAATGAATTTCACCATCTTTACCCTTTATTATCCTGACTCTCTCCCTCTCTTGATGAAGCCCTTCTTCCCTACTTTTTATGTCCCTTTGGAGTAGGACCCACTGAGCTTAATTGCTTGCACGAGCAAAGATGGGGTTACCTATCCAGAGTGTAGAAAATCTGTTAGGAAGACCACCACTGGAGAAAATGGCAACCTTCCCATCAACCACTAACTGCCCAGTCTCTCAGTGAAGGGCTCTCACACAACTCTCTCTTTTGTGGGTTTCAACATCATTCTTTCACAGTCTTTGTGTGTGTGGTATATATATGTTGCACACACATATGTGTGGAGGCCAGAAGTTGACACAGAATTTCTTCTTCAACAGTTCAGTAGCTTTCTACCTGATTTTCAAGACAAAATCTTTCCCTGGAACCTGGAGTCTACAGGACTGGCTGGGCTGGCTGTAAGACCTTGGGTCCCTGCCTCCCTGTGCCAGGGCTGCACCAACCTGCCACATGGGGATCTGAACTCAGGACCTGAACTCAGCCAGCGTTTTCTTTTGCCAGCTTCAAAAATATTTCCCAACTATTCATATCATTCTGGGCATAATATTCCCAAAAATTTTTAGAAATTTGTGGCCATTTTCCAACTAATTCTTAAAATGGATCTTCATCACCAAATACTTTTTATATTCATAGTTTACAAAGTAAAAAAGTTCACTGTATAAAAATTGCCTTATGGACTTTTTTCTTTGTCTACATCTTTCCTGCTGGAACTATTCAAACTATTGGAGTCCAAATGATGTCTTTGAAAATATGGTGTCCCCTGAAAAGAATGTGCATTTTTTTAGTAATCACCTTGTTCTGAACTTTCAGGGTCCACTTGCCAATAGCTATAAAATATACCTAATGCTATCTTCAAAAAAAAATATCATTTACAACTCTATTGAGGTGTCTATCACATTACCAATCCTTTCCCCAGGAAATAGAGGGTGAAGAGAAGTGTGCAATACAGAAACAAGCACGTACCATCAACACCAATATTCAATTATGTCCAAGTATCTATAGTTAACACTCAAAATATTACCAGATGTTTTCCCTTGTCCGAACAAGAGAAATTATTTTAAAAAAACATTCAAAGATGGCGTAATTTAAAATGTCTATTTCAGTCAGTATTAACCAGCTAAAGTGATTTCCACATTTGTATCCTACACAAATGCCTTGTCTCCAGATGGTATAACATACATATTGTCTCTTTCAAGTAGTATTTTTACATTAAAGTGTTTTTAGAAAGGGCAACTTACAAACCATCAGTTCAGTCACACACATTACACACACACACACACACACACACACACACACACACACGATTAAACGTCAAAGGTAGGTAGAAAAGAGAAAACTACATATTAAAAGTCATAATTCAATAAGATAACTACTTCCTGGTCTACTTAAATTGAAATAAGACTAATGAACTTACTGCAGGTTAAAACAGCCCACAAGATTCTGTTTAAGAGCTGTTTTCCTCTTGTAAAAAAATTAAAATGTCAAAAGAAAAACTTCAGAAAACAAAAGCATGCCTAGTAATATTCTGAACAAAATCATACCAACATATTACACATAAGAAAAGCCTAACTAGCTTTTTTCCTTTGCTATAGGAAATGTTTCTCTTCCCTGAAAGCACTATTGAGTAAACTTAGAAGCTGAGGGAAGTTGCATGCAGTTGGAGAAATTCCTAAGTGTATGATTCTCAGGAAAACCTACCATGCTCCCAGCACTGTCTTCTTGGCCCGCCTCCTCACCTCTGAGCTCACTTTCCCAGCGCATCCTCTCAGCTGAAGGACCTGACGTCACCGCACTCCACTAAGCTTCCCACACTTCTGCATGCACTCAAGCCACATCCCCAAACACCTGCTCCCAACACCTTGCAGCACTCAGAAGATAGCCTAGAACTGAAATGTACAGGAAGAGTTAAAGAGAGAGCATTTATTTTAGGCATATGGATTCTTGTGTTTTTTCTAGAACTTTGTTTTATTTGGTTATCAAATTTCCAACAGACAGAAAAGGCCTCAGAGAATAGACTAAGTACAACTTCCCTTCCCCAATTCAATATATTGCATATAGTTAGGAACATATGTAATGCTCATCTCCACTGGTCCAACCACGTACCCTTTACAACACTGGTCACACTCACCTGGCACTTCTTTTTCATACTCCCCTCTAGACAAGCAGAAATCACATGATATAGAACCCTCATTTAGAACACGCAAACCACATCAGAATATAGGCCACACAAATCTGTCAGGACAATCTACTACTTTTAGTACCTACCAATTCCTTGTCTCAACTATATCTTTAAGCAATCTATTTCCTAACCCAATTGCTATAAGTTTGCTAGCTATAGTTAGTTCTTATAGATTAGTCAGCTTTGAAAATTATTCCATTGCCTCTGGCCTTCTTCTTTTCTTGGTACACTGTTCACTTCTGTTCACCACCAGGTCTCTGCATGTGCTGTTCTCTGTCTCTGAAGGACTGTCCCAAACACTGCTCTCATTTACAATCTGGGGTGCCCCGACTCTAGTGTGGATGTCCCTCCACAAGCTTTCACAATACGCTGGAGTACAACAACTCCAGGTCATTACACATAACGGATAGAAATCCAGCACTGCTCATATGCTTACCTATACACTCTAGCAGACAGCAAGCCGTACTAAGGTAACACAGGCCAACTTGTTTGTTATTAACTACACCGAATAATGCCACATTTAGTCTAAGGTTTAGAATTGTTAGAATTGTCGATGCCTTAATTCTTAGTAGTAAAAACATTTTTGCTTTAAAATAAAATCATTTACTAAGATAGAATTCTAGAATATATATTATACTATATACATACATATATACATATTGTATACACACACACTGCTAAGCCATATAGAGAAATGAGATTGTTTTAAAAGTGGAGCTGCTGAAGATGGCTCAGTGGGAAAGATGCAAGCCTGCTAACTTGAGTTTGATTCCCAGAACCCACAACAGACAGAGACAAAATTATTCCCTTCATGCAGTCTCCAGTCTTTACATAATCTCTTACACAAATAAATAAAATTTTAATAATTAAAAAAGTGGCTACATGTTTTACATTACTGCCAACAGTGCAGGAGGGTTCCAACTTGCACATAACTAGTCACATGTTCCTATCCGTTTTTATCACTGCCATCCTAGAGGCTGTGAAATGGGTAACTCACTGTGGGTTTGACTTGTATTTTCCCGAAGCCTAAGCAACTTCATTTCATTAGAGAGTACTGTTAGAATTTGTTTTACAAAAAATACATCTTTTTGAGTACTTAAGAGCCTCTGGAACTGTGCTGGCTAGTTTTATATCACTTGACACAAGCTAGGGGAAGAACCCTTTAACTGAGGAACTGGCCTATAGGCAAGTCTGTGCTACATTTCTTAATTAGTGGTAAATAAATGTGAGAGGGTCCATGCCAATGTGGATAGTACGACCTTTGGGCAGGTGGTGCTGGGTGTTGTAAGAAAGTCAACTGAGCAAGACAAAAAGCAGCATTTCTTGTGGGAGTCTAAGCAGTTTGGATGCTCACCTTACTAGACCTGGATGGAGGTGGGTGGTCCTAGGACTTCACACAGGGCAGGGTATCTTGATTGCTCTTTGGGCTTATGAGGGAGGGGGACTTGATTGGGAGAGGGGGAGGGAAATGGGAGGCGGTGGTGGGGAAGAGTCAGAAATCTTTAATAAATAAATAAAAAAAATTTTAAAAAAAGCAGCATTTCTCTATGGCTTCTGCTGCAGTTTGTGTTTCCAGGTCCCTGTCCTGGCTTTACTAAGTGACAATATAACAAACAGAAGGTCAAACAGTTACTCTCCTCCCTTATCTTTTGGTAATGATGTTTATCATAGCCAAAGAAACCCTAACTAAGATTGGAACAGACTACACTGCAGGCCTGAAACTGCTGGGGAAGATAACTGTATGGAAGAGGTGAAGAAGAGAAAACATAAGATGGCCATCAAAGTTCTAGCTTTGTAAGCTGAAGAATGATGATGCTAAAAAAGATATGGATAATGTAAAAAGGAGCTCAGATTTTCTGGAAACAGCTGAACTACAGCAATGAAAGAAAGAAAAAAAGGCACAAGAGTCTTAGGAACACTTGTCCTTAAAAAGCACATCAGAAAGAAAATGAACAAGAACTCTGAGAAGAACCAGAGGAAACAGGTTATGGCATAAATCAAATAAACTTATAAATTTATTACTCAAATAGTTTTTTGATATTCTGGCCTAAGTCCTTCTCGAAAAGAATAATCTAATCCTGCACCTTTTCAGTTACTGAACTGTTATCATTTGTTAACAATGTCAATCAAAAGCACACTGGACACTCTATGATTAGTAAAGTGTCAAACATGATGATCTAAATATTTGTTGCATGAAGAAGTTAACCTCTAATTTATGTGGATAATGGCATTATACAAATATAGATTAGGTAAACATTTTAATAACATACACTGCAAACTTCTAAAACATCAAATTAAATCCTTTAAAAAATGATGTACTTCTTTTTAAATTAATTGTTAATTTGTTTTTATTTGTATGGATGTTTTGCCTGCATGAATGTTTGCCTGGGGCCTGTAGAGACCAGAAAGGAACCCTGGGAGTGGAGTTGCAGATAGCTCTGAGTTCCCAAGTAGACCTTGGGAATTGAACTCTGGTCCTCTAGAAGAGCAACTCAGATATGTAATATGAGCCTCTGAAATACCACTGTTCCTTCCTAAGAGGACCTGAAGGCAGAAACAAAAGAATCCCTAGAAACTCACAGGGATTTAATTAGCTTGGTGTGTTCACTGGGAAAACAAGAGTCTCCACCCAAAAAAAGGTAGAAGGTGAACACCAACATTCAAAGCTGTCCTTGGACTTCTACATGTATATTTGCAAGTGTGTATGCCCATGTTTGTTCTTTCTTCCTTCCTTCCTTCCTTCCTTCCTTCCTTCCTTCCTTCCTTCCTTCCTTCCTTCCTTCCTTTCTTCCTGTCTCTGTCTCTGTCTCTGTCTCTCTCTCTCTCTCTCTCACACACACACACACACAGACACACACATGCATACATACACATACATATTCATACCAATAGGAAAAAAAGGAGGTGGGTGAGGAAGAATACTTTCATCCTGTTTCTTTTCCAACTACTTCTCTCAGTGAATACAACAAATTTTACACATTCACATAAAGTAGCGAAACAATAAAATAATTTTCCTTTGGGTGACTTATGGAGGATGACATCATCGCACGAGTTTAACAGATGTGTCATATTGTAGTCTGTTTAAGGTCAGTTTTCTATATTTCATATGAGAAGCTTCACTGAAAAATGTCTTCTATAAACAAGTACAAAAGCAACACAACATTTGAGCAAAACAAAATTTAGGTGACATTTCTGGGAAGCAATTTATAAATTCATATGTTCTGAACAAAATATAAAAATTTTAGGTGACATTTTTTGGAAGCAATTCACAGAATACAACAAATTAAGATGAACATGTAGATTTGCATGTTACATCATGAAAATGTGGAAAAGATGATAAACATTCATTAAATTAGAAAAATAATTTTAGACACACAAAGTGAAATTCCATAAAGCCATTAAAGGCAAACTGTGTGTCAACACTAATGAACAAAGGTTATGTATAATCTTAAAAATAGATTATATACTAGGAAACTAAGTATAATCCTATTTATAGGTAATCACATACTTGTTTTTAAAGTGAGTTTAGTAGATTTTTAAGGGGCTATTTTCAACCCTCGTCCTTTGATTAGCACTAAACATCTTCTATTTTTTCTATGCAGTTTTAATTACCGAGGCATTTCTATTTGCAATAATATGCATATATAATAAGCATAAATATAAACAGTGTTAAGAAATAAAATGAAGATAGAGTCTGAGGCAAGAGGATCAGGATTTCAAGGCTAGCCTGAACTACATGAAACTCTGTCTCAAAAGTAAACAACAAAAACAAAGCACAGAAAGCATTGAAATTTTAATAATTACTTATAGCTTTTCATACCTAAGGTAAATGCACTGAGATTAGACTGTGAAAACGCTGGCTGAAGGGATAAAGCTGCAACAGACATTTTCAAGGAAAAGACAGATGCTGTGCTGTTGTGTAGCCTGCCCAATGTACTTCGGAAGGATATAGAAATTGCTGAACAATTCTGAAAATTTTGAGAAAAATTACACAGATTAATTAACATGCTTATAACAAAATATAGCATCCAAGTCTGGATACAGCAGCATCAAAACTTTTGTTAGGAACAAAAACATAAATACACAAATATTCAAACTGTCAGGTGTAACTATGACTTGTCATGGAAAACCTAGAACACAAACAAAATATACTAGGTTCACTAAAGAGAAATTCTTAAACAACTTATACTCAGTGTCAAAAATGTGCAAAGAGTTAACTGAAATTTCAGAGAGCCTCTTTATGATCGTGTTCTAATTAAAAGTAAGCTTGTAGTCTGTTCCCCAAGGTAGAACTCATGCCTGGTACCATAACAGTGCCAGGAATCCATGGTTAGATAGGTCATGGGCCTGGGGAAGAACCCAGTAATCTCATCCTGCTGAGTGGACATAATTAACAGCTTCCTAACAACTTACCTTTTCACCCACAGATGAGTGCACCTTTCACCCCTCCTTTTGCAAAGATGGCAATTCATAGAGAAACCCACAGCAGGTCAAGGTGCAGAGAGACTGTGGTGGGACACCTATCACATTCCCTCCTCCCAAGGCTCAGAAGAGGAGGGGAAAAGATTCTAAGCACCAGAAGGAGTGGCTGACTATGCTGAGACAGTGTCTTCATGCTATGACATGCCAGTGGCAACATGAACTCATGGAAGCTACACTGCATGCACATGGCCCATACAAGATCAATCCAGACAAAGGTTTGTTCGTGGATGAGGGAGGGGGGGGGTCCCCAGGTCCCACTTCTAGCTGAAGAGCTACTGACAACTGGTAGTGGCTTGAGGAAAGAGAATTGGGGGTGTTTAGGGATGAGGCCACCACACCTATATTGGCAACACTGAGCAGACTTGGTGGGTTTCAAAAATAGAACATATGAAATTGAGAAGGAATAGGGAAGGGATAAAGGAGGAGATGAAAGAAAATGGAGAAACGCATTTGATCAAAACACCTTATGCATGTATGAAATTCTCAAGCAATATTTTAAAATAAGCTTTGTAGAAAACCCATGCTATTTATTAATGATACCATGCTTATTATCACAATCTACCTATGCACCAGATACAACTACAAGTAATCAGCATTTTCAAAATGTAACTTTCCTGGATATATTTTAATAGAAAGGACATCCATAAAAATGTCTTAGAGCTGATGCTCCAAGAGGTCTACAAACGTTCCAAAGCACAGATATTTCCATCTAAAATAATCTTGATACATAGCCTTCAAAATTATCTTATGTACGTATTATATTCTTTTATATAAATATTATAAACATAAACCCTCAATATAAGGATAATTCATGAATGTGCATGCATACTTGGGTATTTCAACAATTAGTTCATGAAGAAATACTTTCCTATATGGCTACCAAACTTGAAGAAGGCATTAATTCACACCTCATCAAATCCAATCTCCTTTGTATTATCTAATACTGTAGAAAGCAAGAGCTTGTACAGTCTTGAATTCTTTTAGGAGACTACATTAATCCAAAACACAACCAAGTCAATATGAGGTAACAGTCAAGCTAGAGCTTTCTACTAGGTAAAGCTCTCTCCATGGACTCTCTTGATGCACATAGCATACTTAGATTACTAAAAAGGTGACAGCTGAGATGCTTTCACTGCTTTCCATGGTTCTAGTGAATGTCATTTCAGAAATGCCTCTATGACACATGACAACGTGGAATGTCTCCACCCCTGAGAACATCTGAGTCAAGCAGGCACGGAGGGCAGTAAGACATAAGTGACGCCTGCCTTTTTATGGCTAGCCAGCACAACAATGGAAAGATAAGCAACCAAAACACAAGTGAGGTCAGAAAATTGTGTGTATGAGGGATCCACAATGAAAACACTCAGCAAAGAGTCTCTAATTAGCATCGCTACAATAAAGGTACTGCTTTTATTGTGTGCTACCAAGGAACCCTTTCCTAAATGAATACCAAGGATTTGTTTAAAGATATTCACTTTTAAAATAAATTACACAAACTTGGCAAAATTAGACCTGTTTTCATAATCAGCAATATATTCTATTTTGAAGTAAATCTAAAATACAGATTATTTTACAGTAGTAATATCTACTTAAACTTAAATCTATTCATTCATTCATTCATTCATTCATTCATTCATTCATTCATTTGAGGCATGGGCTCCACCTGCAGCCTCTGCCTGTCCTGGGACTCACGGTGTATACCAAGCTGGCCTCAAACTCCCCAGAGATAGGCCTCCTCTGCCTCCCAAGTGTTGGGATTAAAGGTATGTGCCTCTGATACATGTTGAATACTATAAATACTGTCATAGTTGCCCAGACAACTTATCAGTTCATTTCCTATTAATTCTACTGTTAAAACTTCAATATTTAGTTTTTTTTTAAAAAAGATATCAATTGTACACCTACTGAATTAAAATGCAGACAAAGAAAAATTAAAAATATCTATGTAAAGGAATTTTCTATTTTGTCTGAAGGTAAGATACACTTTTAATGATGTGGGAGTGATTTCTTATTAATAAAGAAACTGCCTAGGCCCCTTGATAGACCCACCCTTAGGTGGGTGGAGAAAACAGAAGAGAATTCTGGGAGAAAGCAGCTTAGTGAAGAGTCGCCATGATGCTCCCACTCCAGACAGACGCAGGTTAAGATCCTCCCTGGTAAGCCAGCTTGTGGGCTACACAGAATACTAGAAATGGGTTAGAACAATATGTAAGAGCTAGCCAATAAGAAGCTGGAACTAGCCGGGCCAGGCAGTGTTTGAAAGAATACAGTTTCCGTGTAATTATTTCGGGAATAAGCTAGCCATGCGGGCGGGCGGCCGGGTGCCGGGGACGCAGCCCTGCCGCTCCTATCTCAACATTTTAAATAACAGGTAATATATGAATGCTAAAAGTATGGTTTAGAAAGGGCAGAGAATCATTGTGTACTCCAGCGATCAAGACCTCTCTCATCTCTCACACTCTGTGCTTTGAGCTGTGTCTTACTAAAAATAAGATATACTCCACAGGATAAAAAGAAGCACAAAGACTTATGGAATCAGGAATACGGAACCAATGGTCCCAAAGGCTTTCACCCATTTCCCCAATCCCTTCAGATAAATTCCTTCTTGTTTCCTATTCAGTATCCAAGAGCTGCAGCGCTTACACTCTGATGATACAGAATGCCACAGCATGTACTACCGTGCCCTGGTAAAAGCAGAACACACAGCACAGTCATGGGTCTGGTCAGCCTCGGCTGCAAATGTACTTTCACCAAAGCACAAAGAACACCTGTGTCAATCTCTTGATAATTTACTAGATTGACAAGTGAATCTCAACTGCCCTTTATTTTGATGTGACATCCTTCTTTGTTAAAATATTCCACTACTTTATAAAATGATGACGCTACCAGGTGATCTAACTACTTGTTTTAAATTCCCTGATGGAGCAAAGGAAAAAAAAAGATGTACTTTTAGTTACTGAAATAAAGATGTTCATGTAAATAAAATCCAGAGAATCAATAACGGGCAATAAAGAAATCATATTTCATATTTTTATCAAAATAAAAAAATTATTCTTTTCAAGTTGAGACCTGTACGGCAATTTGGCTACACTTTGCAAATTATTTCATGGAATACATAACTTGATGTTTCTATTAACAAGAGGCAAATCAAGCAGGAGTAAAAGTAAAAGCCATTTTCCTAGCTCAGACGCTACATTAGCATTTTGTGTAATATCCCATCTCCTGGCCCAAAATATAATGATCACAGTCTACAAAGTAAATTGAAGAAATTCTGCTGCATAGTGATGACAAGCTGAGATTATTTTTTCTTTTGACCACAGGGACCTCACTATGTAGCCCTGGCTATCCTGAAACACAGAGGTGTGCCTGCCTCTGCCTTCCAGAGGATAAAAGGCTTATGTAGCCAGGTCTAGCTGAGATTGTCTTTAGTATCTCAGATATGAGTTTGCCTGCAGTTTGTCTCCAAGAAAAGAATGTACAGTTAGGTATAAAAATCACTGAAATAAGTACATACTAAATGTAGTAATAAAATTGTTACTAGAAGAAAAATGAAAAGAAAAACCAATTCTATATTCTGGAAAAAAGGAGTATTTTGTAGTAATTTCTTTCGTAAATTATAAAAAAATAAAACAAAGAAGTCACACGATCAGGTATTCTTTAATTAATGATCAGCAAAACAATCTTGGCAAGTCCTAAAATTTAGAGCAATTTTGAATTCTAGATTAATTTTAAATATATTACTATTGCATTTTAAGTACCATCAAAAGATCTCAAACGTTCTTTGAAACAAAAATAGGTTTTTAAAAAAATGTACCTGTGCAGGGAAAACTCTCAAATACTATTCAATACAACCACAAAAATGATTTAAAAGAGTTTCTTCTTCAGACTTAAAATAGGGCACTGGGCATGGTGGCACACCTTTAACCTGAGCACTCAGGAGGCAGAGGCAAGAGGATCTCTGTGAGTTTGAGGCCCGTCTCATCTACATAGTGAACTCTGGGACAGCAGGAATACACACAGAGAGAAAAAACCTTGTTTTGTTTGTTTTTGTTTTAAAAAGTGGGTACCTAGACTAAAGCTTGGGCTCTGGACTCAGAGCTGCTTTAGCATTCCAATTCTGCCATTCCTCATGCTGATAACCTAGGACAGGAAGGAAGCTGTGAGAATTACAGTTACACTGTTTCTAAGACACTGGTAAGTCATGGCTACTGGACATGCAACCTAACAAAGTAAACTTACAGGAACTCCTAGAGCTCTCCAAATCTCTTCACTGTGATTATGGAACCAGCAAACTTTCAAGAGAAAGGTATGATAAAAGACGGCTCTTATTAACAGACTCTAAAGCAATGAGAACAGCACCTTTAGGAGGTATTTATTACTGCAGTAGCAATCTAATCGTGTTTTGTCTTTATGCCTATTAAGGTTTCTAAAAGCCCTTTCTTTCTTCAAGATCATCTGGACTCTGAACATGTTTCTCTTACTGAAGAGAACATGGTAAGAGAACTGACGAAAGCTTCCCCTGCTCTTCTGCCCAGTGCTCCTACCTGGCTAGGCTAGAAAATGCTCAGTCACAGCTTGCAATCACACTGGAGCTAAAGCCTAGGAAAGATAGTCTTGGTTGTGACACTTCAAAGTCAGACCACAGAACTGCTGCCAGGAAGCAGAGAGCCAGCAAGTGCAGAGAGTGCTCTCACAGCAGCAGTGTAGGCGCTGGCCTGCACCAGCACACCCCATATAAGGCTACATTGTCCATTTACTTCTGTGAAGGAAGGGACTGGTCTGGGCTTGGCAACTAGCTTAATACATTTTAAAAATGGATTTTGGAGGATTTCAATAAAAAGTTTATTGAGCCATCAGCATAAGGCAGAATAGCTTTTCTAAAGGAAAGCATGCAGAAAAATGATTTCATGTATATTTTTGTTGTTGTTTTGTTTTTCGAGACAGGGTTTCTCTGTGTAGCTTTGGAGTCTGTCCTGGCACTAGCTCTTGTAGACCAGGCTGGCCTGGAACTCACTAACGTCCACCTGTCTCCTGAGCGCTGAAATTAAAGGCGTGTGCCACCACCACTTGGCTTCATGTACATTTTTAACAGAAATTTTAATACTTTTTATAACTGATCCAAAACCCAACATTTCATTAAAAAAATAGAAGAGGAAAAGGTTACAAAACTATAAATGTATTCAGCTTAAAACACGTATATAACATTTGAACTATTACACGACAAGCAATTCAAAAATCAAATGCTTCTAGTATTCTAACACTTTGCTTCTTAGGGAAAACTGCACTACACCTGTCCGACATTTTACATAGAAGCTTTCAATGGATCCTTTACAAGTTGATAAAACTTGTATTTAAGAGCAGAATGATTTAATATTAAGCTTATCTACAAGTTTGTCTAGTTGGAAACGGGGGCATTACTGTAAAATTACAGTCTAACCTTGGATTTCACTATAGAATCTACCTCAGCTTCTTCTTCTTCTTTTTTCTTTTTCTTTTTTTTTTTTTTCTTGAAGACAGGGTTTCTATGTGTAGCTTTGGAGCCTGTCCTGTCTCCTGAGAACTTGCTTTGTAGACCAGGCTGGCCTCGAACCCATAGAGATGCACCTGCCTTGCCTTCCAAGTGCTGGGATTAAAGGCGTGTGCCAACACCACCTGGCTTTACCTTAGTTTCTTATGGTTCAACTGAATATATTTTCTACCACTCAACCAAATTTGAGGCTGGTTTTGGACTTCTTAATAGAAAGGGAGCATACTTAGAAATACTTTAAATCCCAATTAAAAGAAATGTACCAAACATCCATTACAAAGTTTTTCATGAAACAAATTTTATAATATTGAACCAATGTTCTAAAATCTGAATATGCAGGCTTCAAATATATAGCTCACAGTATACGAATAACCAACCATAAGACTTAGTCATGAAAAGAAATACAGCATACAATTCAATAAAAATTTTTAGTGAGTCGGGTCCTGATTCTTTAAGTTTGGAGAAAAAGCTTCCAAATACTACCCAGTAAGAAGTGCTTTAATAACAAAGATGGGCAGAACCTAAGTACAGGTCGTCCGTTAGAAGAGGGCATGTGTCTCTGCTACCACAGTTATACAAAGAAAGAGCCCTTCTAGTCGGCAGCTGGATGGAACCTTGAAGAAAACTAATGTGGGCTGGTATAGAAAGGAAGGATAGTCTAGTAGAGGAAAAGAGATGACTAAAAGCATTGAAAAAAAATGTAAAGATACAGTCCCAATGAAAACGGTCACCAATTTCACTTACTAAGCATAGGCTAATGACAATGTTTCAAACCTATAGTAAGAGGACAGGCACACAACAGAGCACTGTTAGAGTATCTGAAATCAGTCTGTATCCTGGACTAAACCATACACACACATACATACATGCATACATACATGCATGCATGCATACATACATACATGCATGCATGCATGCACATATAAAGATGGGAAGACAAATTGTTCCTATAATACCAGGATAAAAATTTAAGTGCATGGAACAGCTTGATACTCAAACTAGCAAGGAAAAAAATTAATTTGAAGGTAATTGTGAAGGACAGGTGACTGCCTGGACATATGTACACTGGGAGCAAGAGTAAACTATGACGAAAATGTTCAAATTTATCTTGAGATTGCTGACATCATTAACAGAAATAGAGGCGTCAATGAAAAGTCGTGCTTAGTGAGGATCGGGGTTTTAGTCTGCATTTTCATCTGAAATTCATGATGACCTAAAACTAAGGCTGAATATTCAGACTGTATAAAAAGGATTCCATATAAT
Organism: Alexandromys fortis; assembly: GCF_014885135.2. Classification (NCBI taxonomy): domain Eukaryota; kingdom Metazoa; phylum Chordata; class Mammalia; order Rodentia; family Cricetidae; genus Alexandromys; species Alexandromys fortis. The sequence continues at coordinate 8,705,527 of NW_026067906.1, read as the reverse complement.
GTCAAGACATGAAAAAATAAGTAAAGAAATGACAAAAACAGAGTATAACTCAATTACCAAAAAGTTTTCTGAACAGGAAGAGTCCCTTAAAGAAATGTTTTGTGAAAACAAAGTCGCTGTCAACCTATGGTAAATAAACAGATCGGAATAGACACGCCTACTTAACGATATATACTTTTGATTAAAATTACAATATATAGGTATAATTCATTTTATAACAGAAAGTTGAGCAAGAATGTTCTACAAGAATAGAAACTGGAAATTGACTTGAAAACCACTGGCATAGAGAAAAAGTTAAGATTTTGTGGTTAAAACAAAAAAGCTAAACTACAAACTGACACTCCTGCATTTTAGGCGTATCAGTAAGGACCAGGATAGGGCATCTTATACATAACCCAACAGATCTTGAAACTGTTCACGAAGCACGCTAAAATACAGGTATAATCGCACACTATAAATAAAGCTCTGCAGGTGAATAACTGCATCTAGACCTCGGGTCTAGACAAAAAGTCAGACAACCGTATCCTACACCTGAAAGACGAAGGCTACTCCAGGGACTAGGACAGAGGCTTGCCTTCTCTTCGTACAGTCGGCATTTCTATACCAAAGAGATAAACAACAGCAGTGGAGTTTCTTTCATTGCTTTCAATGAGAGCTCATCCGACCGATATCTACACCTTAAACCGCCAACTACTTCCATCAGAAAGGTAAGGAAAAGGCCAGAGTTAGTGTAGCCGTGGGCTGGGAAGTACCGCAGCTTTTCTCCTGCCAAACTAAAAAGGTGAGCGAATATGTGAACAGACTCCAGAGAGGCTAGGCTGGTCAAATATTTCAGTTATTTTATGGTCTTTGGAGTATTAAAATATTCAAGGACGGGTCACCAAATCAGCTATGCAAATGGCCTAAACTCAGAAACTTTCTCGTGTGCTTGCCAACTCTAACAAAATTCTCAATAAGACTGTATGTACATTCACCAAACAAAGCACCGAATTCAGTTAGTCCAGAAGTTATCTGTAAATCCAGCCTCTTAAAAGAAGTGAAACACAAGTCTTTAAAAGCCAATTCCAGTGTTTTCTCCTGTCTAAATCACTATTGCAGTATTTTTAAAAAATGTGGGAACTGCCTTCTTCTCCAAGCCAATACAATTCTCCACAGAGAAGCAACTTTACATTCTACTTAGCAGTTTCAAAAATTTACTGATAGGAACCATTATCCAAGCATTCTGACAAACAGTAACTGTGTTTCAGAAACAATCTCACATTAAAACTTGCAGGGACATTTGAAAGAAAACTCTTAAGATTTTTCTTCCATTTTATACAATTACAATTTTTAATGCCAAAGTTGCTTTCCTTCTCAAGACCGTGTTTTCTGATCTTTAGTTACACTATGTTTTAAGCAAATGAGGTTTGCACCACATGAGAGAAACCAGGCCGTATTTTTCACTGGGGGCCATTCTGAATTCCAGATCTGTCCTGCCAATTGTCAGTCATTTCAACCCTTCCAGTCAGCTTTGTAAACAAAGGCTTAATGCCAAGTGTGATATGCGAATTTGATTAAATGAAACTTAACATGGTCATCACTTACTAAAGCAGGAAGCAATATAAGGAAAATATACCACGTCGTTCTAAAAGGTGTAAAGTTAAGAGTCACAAACTCTAAAGTTCCGATACAAAGTGTGAAGCCTTAAGCTCCAAACACCCAAACGAGTTTTTACCACAGTATTATTCAGACTGAAGCTGATTCCCCACACAACCAAGACGAGTTTGAGAAAGCCTTAAGAAAAGCCTTTTTCATTGTAAATTTTCTAGTAATTCCAAGTTGCTTAATATGAAAATAGAAAGAATCTATGCCATGGCACCTATTACCAGCACTTAAAACCTTGCTTTTCGAGCAGGACTCTAAGGGTTTTGTTGCTTTTGGCTTGTTAAAGGCAAAGGCAACATTATCTCTGGATTGCCAATAGTTTCTCCTTATTTGGCTAACACCGAGAGATCCCAATCGGACTACTATAAAACTTTAACATGCACAAAGCATCCATTTTGAGAAAAGATTGGGATTAGCTTTCTATTTTTTTACCCCCCAGCCCCAAAAGGAAAAGCAAAGTCTGGCAAGTGTCTTTGTAGAGTGTTTGTTTATTCTTCTCTTTCTAGTCCCGGTGCACACTCAGGAGCCAGTGCTCGGGGATCTGTGACACTGCGACAAACTCTTGGAGACCAGGAATCTTAGAAGAGGTGGGCAAGCCCACTTGGGAAGGCTTCCCTAGCCGATACCCTACCAGCCCCTCTCTTTCAGCCACTGCAGATCAGCTAATTACACCCCACCCCGTTTTCCCCTCCCCAGTGACCAAGAGTAATAAAGGAGAAAACAGGAAATCGTTCGCTCAGGGCACCCGGCTCCGGCTCTTGATTACTATTATTATCGTCATCATTGGTAATCAACTCCGAAAAAGTACACCAAAGCCCATGTCCACCTCCAGGCCCAAGGGGGTCCCTCTGCCCAAGTTACCGATCCCTGTTAGTGGCTCTCAACCACCCTCCCCCGCTACAGTGGATCAGTGACACCGGGCCTCGGCACAACCCATTACACACTCCTGCTCGTCCTGACCCAGAGTCCCAGACACATGTCCACAAACAGCCCTGGGGTCCCCCACTTCTCCCAGAAGCCCACAACCCCATCTTGCCCCGCGCCTAGGAAATCAGCCGGCTCCCAACTGCACCGGCAAGCGGGGGTCCGAAGGGGGCCTGGAGCCCCGCGGCCAGCCTCCCCCGCCGGAGCCGCCCCCTCACCCGCAGCAGGGAGGCTCCCGCCACCACCACCCCGGGGCCTTCAGGACCGGCGACCGGAGAGGCCCGGGCACGAGCACGACGTGGGCCCGGGGGTGAGGTGGTGGGGGTGGGGGTCGGAGTGCGAGCGGCGGGCGCACACAGACCTGGTGCAGGGCGGTGAGTCCGTCCACATTGGCGTAATTGATGTCGGCGCCTCGGTGCAGCAGCTTGAGGACCTCGTCCGTGTCGCCGCTGGAGCAGGCGGCCAGGAAGACGGCGCCATCGTCGAACTTCACCTTGGTCTTCTGGCGCTTCACCACCGGCGGCTCGAGGTCCGTCTCCGAGCCGATCCAGCGCTTCAGCTGCTCGTTCCGCTTCTGCTTCGCGTCCGCCATCTTCATCCCCCTCTCCTGCCGCCGGCTCTTCTTATCGCGAGCGGGGGGGAAGGGGGCGGCGGCGAGGGAGAGGCGAGGGGACGCGGGGGGTGTGCGACCGTGGCGGCCACCGAGCCGCCCGGAGCCGAGCTGCGAGCCGGGGAGGAGACGCTCGAGACTTCCAGTATCCCACAGAGCACTGGGGCGAGCCCGGCAGAGCTGGACCTCTCTTCCTCCCACAGACGCCCTCCCGCCCCCCGGCACGGCCCGCCCGCCCGACTGTCCGCCCGCCCGCCCGCTCGCTCGTCCGTCAGCCGCGGCCCGGCTGAGCGTAACTTCGCGAGATCGCGGCCGGGGAGGCGCCCTGCGGCCTGTGCGCATGCGCGCTCCGCCTCCCTCCTCCTTTCCCCCCCCTCCCCTCCCGCCTGGCCCAGGAAGAGCGCGGCCGCCGAGCGCGGCGGGGGCGCCACCGGAGGGAAGCGGGTGTGGCTGGGACTGCCGGGGGCTGGGATGATCTTGGAAAGGGAGGGAGGAGACCGGGAAGGAAAGGTTGTCCTGCGGGACCCGGGGCTCTGGGGGCCCGCCAGTCGGCCCGGAGAGGCGGTCCCGGGGTTTTGACCTGCCTCCGGGGCTCGTCCGGCCCGCGCGACGCTGTCGGCCCAGGGCGGAGGGTTTTCCTATTGGCTGCGTGATTTGAACGGAGTGGACTCAGGTCGAGCCTTAGGTGGCTCTGGGGGTGCTCTTTCCGAGCAACTCGGGGGAACCCGGGCGGCGCAGTCTTGCTGGAGAGCGTTTTTATTTTTTTTTTTTAAGTGGGGTGTGAGTCGTCCCTAGGGCCCGGGTGGCGGTGACCGAGGTGATCGCCTACTGACTGACAGGGGGGGATGATGACCTACGGTAATTGCGGTCGCTTCCTGCTAACACCCACAGTAGAAATGTCTTTCCTCTTAGACGTGCTTGTTATTGTTGTTTTGTTTTTTCTGTCTCTTAAGCCTGTTCTGATTCCTCTTCCTTCATGGCTTTCAGCCTGTGTGGCACTGCCCAGGAGGTTAGCTCAGCCTTGTTAACTGGTCCTGACCTTTTAAGGGATTTATGGTTCCAGCTCCATTGCTTTCTATGGAGTAAAGACCCGGCTGCGTCTAGAATTCAAAAGGAATGTGGATGAAGGCCGTTAATTCGACCAATATTTATCGAATACCTGTCTAGTAAGTCGTGACTTCCCTGGGCACTGAACAGACAATAAATAGGATTTCTTTGAACTTGTTTCGTTAATTCACATGCTGTAAAAAACATTATATAAAGGGGTTTTAACTCTGCCTTTTCCAAAGAAGCACTCTCGCACCCACCCACCCACCCACACTTTTAGGTCCAAAATAAGCCATAAACCCTTACCATTGAATGTTTTGGGGTCCTCTAGAGTCTTCAGTCTTGAGACTGAGATCCCCCCTACAACAGAAAACAGTTTCAATTATGGATCAGACTTGCGGGGGCTGCCCATCTCTGTCCTCCCCCCCCCCCCCGCCCCAGTACCAGGCTTACAACCGTGAAGACTTATTTTCTTATTCTCAGCATGTTGCCCTTCTGGTAGATTACATTAGAATAATTAAATAAAATCGGCTTAGGAAATCACCTTCGTTATAGAATAGTCTGAATTTCAATTTTAGGAGTCGCAATAGAATCTAAGATAGGATAAAAATACTCCCTTTGAAACACAATACACCATGGTGTCTTCATAAAATGTGCCAAGGATCGTAGCATCAGACCTTCACATAACAATGGTAATAATAGTGTTGGGTCATGAATTTTCCTAACACTAAAATACAAAATCCCTCTGTAATGGAACACAGCCCTCATAATAAGAGAAAGGAATTGAGGACAGCCCTGTCAGCTCCTCTGTCTCCTTAGAAAAACGATTTTTCCTTGTTTTCTAAGAATGTTCTGGTCTATTTATTGGCTCTTAAAAGTGCTCTTGGAATATATGTTGGTATCTCAAATTTTCCCTTGGGCAAGAGGGATTTGATGGGAGGTATGGCGTTTCTGCTCCAAGCACTTATTTCAGTATATGAAAATAATACAATAAACAGTAGTTTATTAATAAAACAGAATTAAGTCAAATTCTCCGAATCTATCAATTAAAGAAAATTAAACAGAAACCTCAAACCTTGGGCTGTTTACTTGTCCAGACTTTATGGAGTTTAGCTTTTCTTCATAACTTTTAAGGTCAGGTAGCTCTTCCAATTGCCACCTGCTCTGTCTTTTTAGAGTACATACATACACACACACACACACATATATGTACACATTATGTGTGTGTATATACGTATATATATATGTGTGTGTCATAAAAATATATACCCTGTATATATAATGTGTATATATACACTGAAGACCTATAGTTAACTTAAGATGAGCATAAATTTTTATTAGCACATATAGAATGCAACCATTTCATATTATAATTACTGAGTGATTGGCCTAATCAGAAGTTGAAGAAACACAACTATTTCCATTTCCTAATGACCTGTATGCAAGATAGGAAATGAAATGTTAAGAGAGTTGCACGTGTTTAGAACCTAAAGAGAAGTTTGCAGTCAGCTAACGCAAGATATTGCAATAGTCCCAATCAAAGAGTTGTCCCGAGTCAACAGTGAACCCCTGCACTTGCTTTGGACTACACTTAATCTCGTCTCGAGATTCTGGGTCATGGCATCCAAAGTCTTTTGCCTGTGTGCAAAGCCAGTGAGACTCACGCCTCAGCCCAATGGTTCCTTGCACAAAACTATGGGCGTTAGCTTTCGTGTGACACCTCAGGGCAGACTTTCTGCTACCTCGGGCTTTATCCCGAAAACCTAACCTTGGCACCCTACAAGTTGTAACTACTCTTTCCATGAACCAACAGCACTGGAAGTCCAATGACTTTCAGCATATTGAGACAGCCACTGGAAGGAAAATTTGTATGAAAGTACTTCGGTGCTCCGAGAGAAAAGCTAGCAAATTTTGGAACTAACTTCTAGAAAGAAAATTTAAGTGCGTGAGCCCTGTTTGGAGAAAGCAGTATTTATTTATTTGAGGGGCCCATCCATTGTTTTTTGACTTTGTTTTTGAGACAGGTAGCTCTGGTTGTACTGGAACTCACTATGTAGACCAGTCTGGTCTTGAACTCAAAGAGATCCTCCTGCCTCTGCCTCCCAAGTGCTGGGGTTAAAGGTGCTGTGTCTTGCTCAATTGTTCTTCTAATTAAACCCCAGGGAAAGCTTCTAAATTCCCCAGGGTAAGGGTTTTTTTTNAATTGTTTTTTTTTTTTTTTTTTTTTTTTTTTTTTTTTTTTAAGATGCAGTGATAACACACATAGCATCTTCTTTAAGGGTATTTACTGCGTCTCAATTTTGGTAGGCGTGAATAATACTAGTTCTGTCATCTTCAAGATCAAGGAAGCAGAACGCATGAGAAAGAAAAGATTCAGGTCTTCACATTCTTCCGTTCGGCTCCCTTTCTTCCCCTTACTCAAACACAGAACAACTCGGCTTCCTTGCCTCAGAGCACCTTTGTGTCTGGGGGTGGGGGCGGGGAAGGAGAAGTGGCTTTCAAAACTGTTTCCTTCCTAGCTTCAAGTGGCCCTCCCCCAATTTCTATTTAATAAGAGTTCAGGACCGTTAATGTGGTTGCAACTAGCGTACGAGATGACTAGGAACCTATGGGAAGTATGTTTGCGTGCTATTAGATTTCAATTAAAATGACATTTTCTAAATCTGTTTGCCTTCTCTCACAAAAAAAATGCTGATCCATCATAACGTGGGTTGTTAAATTTTGTTAAGACGGAGAAGGGAAAACCAAGCACAGGGGCTTTATCTAAGCTGCCCTTGGTTGCTAACGGTGAGAGCAAGTTTTCATGGAGAATAGAACTTCTTGTCTAGACCCATTAAGATAAGAGAGAAGCTTGTGTCTCTCTTGGACTGTAAAGATTGGTCCCTCGTACCTGGAGGTATCTCTGTGACTGGGATAGACTCTCAAAGAAAATGGCTGAAACTGCTTCAGAGACGCTGGGGTGTAAAATGTCCCCCAGACACACCCGTGCCACCACAAGTATAGAGAGAATGCAACAGTTTGCTGGATCTGAGGTCGGCCCATAGAGTCACTGTGACTGACCTATTGTCAGTCCATTAATCCTATGTTCCTGAATTCATTCATTCTAGTTGCAGAATGAATCAAATAAAGTACCCTGCCATCAGTAAGCTTAGACTGGAGGAGTCAGTCCAAAGCAGCACTCATTGCGTTGCACCACAGAGTCTCCAATCGATATCAAACATTCTGTGTGTGTGTCTGTGTGTGTGTGTGTGTGTGTGTGTGAGATGGAAAATGAGCACATTTGACATTGGGCCTCCCACGGGAACACAGTCTTTGCTTTATCTTGGCCACAGGCTGAGAAGCAATTGAGAGAGTGTAGGAGTAGCCACTACAGAAAGCCTTGGGGAAGGCAATGATACGTGAACTAATCACTGGAGTAGAGATGGGCTATGCACAAATATGGGAGGGGAGCATGGTGTGGCGTACATGTGTAAAAGCATGAAAAGAACAGTCAGGTCGGAGCACACAACAGTTGGAAGGTTGTCACAGGATCCAAAGCTTAGTAACAGATCACTAGAAGGCATCTATACAAAGTAGGTGACACATTTGTCACAATGCTGGGAATGATTCCGTGTGTGTGTGTGTGTGTGTGTGTGTGTGTGTGTGTGTGTGTGTGTGTGTGTGTGTAGGCAGCTCTGGATAAAATGTAGAAGCTTTATGGAGCACTTTCCTCCTTGATAGTCATTCATACTGTGACTCCTGCTTGCTATTAGTGAAATTAGCTAATCACTGGCATAAACTGAGACCATGATGTTTGTTAAAAGGGTTTAAAGTACGACCCATGTCATTTTAAAACAAAATTCTCAAAGGCTGAAAAGTCATTAGTGCAATGATATCCCCTGGTGTTTGTACACTTCAATGGGAGTTGCCTTTTCCTGGAAGTCTGGCATGGATGGTGGCTGAAGATCCAGTGGAAAACTAATGAATGATGATGGTTGTGTGTCCTCCTCCTCCTCCTCCTCCTCCTCCTCCTCCTCCTCCTCCTCCTCCTTCTTTCTCTGTTTTCTCTTTTCTCCATTCTGATAGACTCTTGGGACACTAGAAATGGCCTAGTGGGTTGTCCCTGAGCTAAATACCCAAAGATTCTTGTAAATGTACAAGGTACATTAATTTCTATTGTGTCAAACGAATAGTCGAGGATTTGGAAAACCCTGTTAAGGAATGATGGTGACTTATGATTAGAAATTGTTCACGACTCTTGGAGGCCTCTGGGCTGTCCCTTCAGCTGGGAAGGGTGGTAAAGTACGCCTGAAACTCTAGTGCTTGGGAGGCTGAGGCAGGAAGCTCATGACTTCAAGGGTGGCACGGACTATAACACAGGAAGACACTACCTATCTCAAAACCACAGCAAAGAAGCTGTACTCGAGGCTGAAGGGATAGCTTAGCAGTTTAGCACTTGCTTAGACTATGTCAGGATCAGGGCTCAATCTCCAGTGCTACAGAAATTAAAAGCAACAACAAAAAATGTGTTTAAAAGACCTGGGGAAATAGATATAAATTAAATTCTAATATGCATGTGTGAGCGAGCGTGAATGCATGCGCACATGTGTGAGCGCACACACACACTGCAATGCATAGCCGACATCTGTTTTTCGTTTCTCTAAATGTCACCTGTCTGGCATCACTTCTACTTTCTATTAATAGTAGGATAGATATCTGCTTGCATAGAATCTGGTGGTATTTCTTGGGATTCTTTGCCCAATGTGTACATGAACTAGTTGGAGTTCTTGATCGCAAATAACAATGATACTGCCTTCGTTTTCAGCTGCCATGTGAAACATGACCAGAGAGATGAATGCTTAAAACCAAACAAAATTTAAACCCACAGTTTCCCTGTGCCGGGAGTATGTGATACATCAGCAGCATCCTCGGCTCAGCATCATGAGGGGCTGAGATCGGGATGCTGGTAGGTACATTCTCTCTGAAGGTTGCTTCCAAGTCTACTGTTGTTGCTATTTTGTTTCATGTAGAACTGTGGTCCCATTTTCTTGCTGGCTACTAGCCAGCCACAAGCTGTTCCTAAGTCTTTGTTGTATGCTCTCCTCTTCCATTAGGCAACTAACAACACCATGTCTGTCTTTCCAGACCGGTAGGCAAATCTCTGGGAAGGATGGATCCAGTCTCTATTTAAAGAGCTTTCCCTCAAATTCAAGTGCATTTGAGATACTTTCCCTTTTTTTCCCTTTGCATTAGTCATTGTTAAAATGTACACTGAAGTTTATCAGTTAAACTTATTTTTTGGTGGCACTAGAGGTGTGAGTCAGAGCTTCTTGCATGCTAGACAAGCATGATAGCACTGAGTTACAATCTCACCCAAGTCTTTTTAAGTCACTTTTAAGTGTACAGTTCAGGGGCAGTGGTGCAGTAGTGTTTGGTGCATCCATTGCCAGCGTCTGTTCACAGAAGTTGCTCACCTTGCAAGGCAGAAACTCAGTGTACTGAGCAGAATTCTGTGCCCTGTAACCCTCCAGTCCTGAGCAACCGTGACTCTTGTTTCTGGGAGTTTCACTACTGAGTACTTCATAAACAGACTTACATAGTATCTATCCTTTTGCGAAGAGTTGATTTCCCTTAGCCTAATGTCTCCAGATTGCATCCATATAATGGCACGTGCCAGAATTTCCTCCTGCATATGAATATGGATATGGATGTATCGTGCTTGATGTATCCTTTTACCCATTAATAATCATTAGGTTTCTTCTACATTTAGGCTGCTGTTATAAATAATTATGAGTATCTGATCTCACTTCTTTGGTATAAATACATAGGAGTAGGATTTCTGGATTATATGGCTATTCTAGCTTTAATTTGTAAAAGTCCACCATACTATTTTGTGCTCAAAACCATTTTACACTCCAACCATTCAAAATATTTTACTCTTCTCCCCAACACCCCCGATTCTCAGGATAGGACCCAGAGTTTCATGAATGTTTGACAAGTGCTCTGTCTGAATGCACCCTCTACCCAAAAAGCAATTTTTGTTTGTTTGTTTGTTTGTTTTTGTTTTGTTTTTCAAGACAGGGTTTCTCTGTACTTTTTGGAGCTTGTCCTGGAACTAACTGTCGTACACCAAGCTGTCCTCAAACTCACAGAGATCCACCTGCCTCTGTCTCTGGAGTGCTGGGATTAAAGGTGTGCACTACCACCGCCCAGTGAAACTTTTTTTTTACCACTAAGAATCAGCAGGTTTGGGCATTAATTGCATCGGTCAAAATTCATTATTTTGGTTTGTGTAATAATACCTTATGGAGCTGGACCCCCTTACTTTCCCAGTCCCTCCCAGTCTCCAGTGGAGAGGATTATATGTGCTATATACACCAGAGGTAAGAATTTTAGGGACCAACTTTGAATTCTGTTTACTGTATGGGCAAACATTTTTATGTGAAGGATAATGACTGGCTTCAGAGGTAGTGTGAAGGCCGCTAATTAGCCCCCATAATCAGTAGAAAAAGAGGTGAGGAAGATGATATCAAACATCACTGTGTGTGAGAACCCCGAGGAATAGCATTGTTGGTGCCACTGCCCTCCCCCCCCCTGCCCCCCAGAGTTCCTCCCTCCTAGCATGCACCTTTCCGCAAAGCCTTTGTCTCATTTCTGTGTTGCACTGCGTGACTGATAGGTCCAGCAAGTTTAACGATCTGTTGCTTCCAAGATGAAGAAACGAAAAACATTGTGACCTCAGTCTTGGATCTCTATCATGATGGTGAATCACTGTCCCTAGGAGTGTTGTGCTGGCGTGTCTGCAGACACCGGGGCATCCTTACAGAGAAGCTCGCGTAGCGAGGCACGAAAGCCTCCATCTGGGTGTGGGAGCCTTCTTAAAAGCAGGATCTTATGCTTCTCCCATTATCTCTTATACCTTAAATTCACCTGTTTCTCTTCATCTGTGTTTTGCCTTGGGACTTTTTAACCTTTCTTTCATTCTGTATGTCCTGCTCTGTGTCTGTCTGGCCACTGCCTGGCTGGCTATGGACTTCTCTCTTCTCTCTGTGTCTTCTCTCTTCTTTTTTGAGCCTAGGTTCCTCCTCCTAGTTATTCTGTCTGCCTGCCAGTCCCGCCTATCTCTCTATTGCCTCACTATTGGCTATTCAGCTTTTTATTAGACCAATCAGGTGCCTTAGGCATGCAAAGCAACACGTCTTTACATAGTTAAACAAATGCAGCATAACAAATGTAACACATCTTTGTCTAGTTAAAGTAATATTCCACAGCTGGTATTCCCATATATACTATTCTTTCAGTTTCTCTGTTTGAACACTCTCCATCCCCAGGGCAAATGATAACCACAAGACCTTATACTCATTAAGCAAAGTGCACTACCATTGAGCTATACACCTGGCCCCTGAAAATCTGTTTGCCTTTTCCTTCTCTTCATGTATATGTGTGCATGGTGTATGTGTGTGTGTGTTTGCGTGTGCATAGTCACATTTGCACATACAGGTGCTTGTATATATGTGTGTCATGTGGGCACTATTTGCTTTCTTGTAGCTGTAGTAAATATCAGACAAAAAGTCAATTAAGGTCCAGAAATGGTGACCCACACTTTTAATCCCAACGCTTGGGAGCCAAAGTGAGGCAGATCTCTGAATTCTGAGCTCAAGGCCAGCCTGTTCTATGTTTGCGATTTCAGAAAAATCATGTAGTGATACCCTGTCTCAAACAAAACGAAACAGACAGACAAGTTAAGGATGACAGGGTTTATTTTGGTTTATGGTTCCAGGCAGAGAGTGTCACGGTTGATCTTTTAGTCAGCTAGCATGTCAACTTGACACAGCCCAGGTTATTGGGGGAGGGTGCCTCTATCAGATTAGCCTCTGGAGGTGTCTGTGGAGCACTTTCTTTATTGCTGATTGATTCAGAAGGGCCCAAGCCACTGAGAGTAGAACCATCCCTAGTCAGCTTGGCCTGGCCTCCCTAGGAAAGGTAGGAGGATATGAGACTAGAAGCCAGCCAGTAAGCAGCACTCCTCCACTGGTTTTGCTTTAAGCTTCTGTCTTGAGTTTCTTCATTGACTTCCCTTGATAACCTAAGATGACACAAGCCCTTTCTTCCCCACTTCACTTTGGGTGGTGGTGTTGAACCCAGCAGCAGAAAACTAAGCTAAAACAGAGGAGAAGGCATGGTAATGTTAATAGCCTAATAGCCAGGGGAAGAGCTTGGCAGCAGGAAACCTCCCAGGCTTTCTCTTTTCACAGGTTGGAGGTGCGGCCTTGCCCTCGGGGAAGTGTTCCTACAGTTCCACTGCAGAGCCAGAGGCTTCTCTTTAAGGATACTAACCTGCTTGACGACTGAAGTCTGTCTGTTTTCCAGCACGTGACTTGACTGCGGTCTTAAACTTCACAATGCTTTTTCCCTTCCAACCTTCACAGTTTTTTTCCCTCCACTGTCTATCGCTCCTTCTCACTGTAGACCCTCGAACGTGTAGTCAGCAAACGTGTAGTCAGTAATAACAATTGTGCAGACTCAGTGTTATGCTGCCTAGAAATTCATTCCACCAAAGAAATTAGCCCGTTGCCTTTGAATTCAGCCTCAAGTAGGTCCTCAGAATATGGATGGGATATAGCCTGGTTCTTTGCCGAAATATCATGAGTTACCCTTTTTTTTTTTTTTATGATAGCACCTTTGTTCCCCTCTGTAACCTCATCAATTATCCACATTTTTCTCAGCATTTTTATCTTTCATGTTCTCAAGAACAGTTCTACTTCTAACATGAACTGCTTTTCTTTGCCAAAGTTCTAAAGTCCCCCCACTAAGAAGTCTGAAAGGCATAAAAGACATTGACCTGGATTTTCATAGCACACCCTACCAATACCAATTCCTGGAGCCATTACTTTCCTGTTGCTATTATATAATTCCCAGACAAAAATCAAGTCAGGGAAGAAAGTGTTCTTTTGCTTTAGAGCCCCAGAGAGATAGAACCCATCACGTCAGGCGAAGCACCACTGCTGGAGCCCAAGGCTGGCAGATCACATTTTTATCCACACATCACAATCAGGGAGGCAGGACTGGAAAACCCCAAAGCCCGCCCCCAGGATATACTTCCACAGCAAAGGCTGTTCCTGGAAAGCTTCATTATGTCCCGGAACAATACCTCAAGCTTCATGTATTCATGTATTCAAAGCGTGAACCTATGGGCGACATTTCTCCTCCAAATCACTATGGTGGATGTGGAGGACTGAGTTGATTTTGGGAATTTTTTTCCCCATTTCTCCCCAGTTTATTCTTCTTGAGGAAAGATCTGTCAGTCAGAGCTGGAGCTCACCAATATGGCTATCCAGCTTCTCCGGGGGTTACTTGCCACCACTCTCAGATGTTGGCATTACAGGTGGGCTGCCGTAGCCATTCTGCATGTATGCATGTTCTATAGATCTGAATCGTTCTAGTCGTCTTGTTTTTGAAGCAAGTGTATTTATCTCTAAGCCGTGTTTCCATCCCCTTGCCTCTGGCATGGAATTTTAATAGAGAAATAGTGGTGGTGGGGGGAATGTTGAGGAGGTCATTGCACTGTGCTAATGGCGCATGTCATGGCTTACATGTCATGGCCTGCGGCACATTTGAAATGTATATAAAATTTATTTTTGGTAATCAGAATGAGTGTGATGCGCTACCATGTTGTAGTGGGGAGAAGGCTATAGGAATTCTAAATCATATGTAATTTCTTGAGATTCTCCAAACCACCATGGATTAACTTTCTCCAAATGCCAGTGGCTCCTCCGGTGATGTATTTATTTATGGCCTCCACAGCTTACTTTCTCAGCTTCCCCTTTCTCATCATATTTGATTCTCCAAACATCATCCCGTAGATACTGGCCTTGTCAGGATGAATGCTGATGTGACCGCACAGTAGAAAGGATATTTGTTAGTATTTAGCCGTGGTTACTGTCCCTCCTTTGAAGGGTTCTCTTCATCTTTCACGAGATGAGAAGAAACCACAGTCTTCCAGTTTTCTTCCCAACTCCGCCATTGTTTTTAGATGCCCCAATAGGCACTCACTTTTCTCTTCCGACGTCTTATTCCTACCTTCTTAATATCTATGCAGTTTTTCCTAGACGCTCAATTCAACTTCAGATGTAACACTGATGTTCCAGACTTGTATACGTATACGATAGTGAGTGAACATAGCATCTTCCCACGTGTGCTTGCTTTTCCTTTTCTCTTCCTCTGGGAGAATGCTTTCAAATTCCACTGGTCAGTTATCCCAGGGAGAGGAGGGAGAAGGAAAGGTGCACGTGGCTTGGGCGGGTGTGTGTGTGTGTGGTGTGTGTGTGTGTGTGTGTGTGTGTGTGCTACTTCCATGTGCTAATTTATTGCGGGGGGAACTGGCTGAGGCGTTTGGTGACTCTGCAACATCTGCCTAAGGACGGGAGTAAAACACAAAATCAAGTAACGCCACCCCTTGAAGTGAAAACAATTCAGACTCAAAAGACACATGGTTTTTGACGGGAGGACTGGCAAGAGAGATGGTCCGAAAGGCGGGCAGGAAATAAACCATTCGGAGTCATTTTCTGCAGTGCTTAGTAATTTGAATTTAATTCTTTCAGGTTTTAGTCCACCAACTGATTATGTCCTGGCTTCCAGGAGTGTTTTGCTTGGCTCATCCTGTGCTTAAAACATTGAGCTAATTATCAACATTTAAAATATGAAATTTTATTCCCTTCTCCTTTTGGCTAAGATCAAGTGTGAAATTAGAAAATTTGACGCCAAAATCAGAACTTTTTCCTACCTCACCCAAATTTGTTATCTCCTCTTTATTACTGTTATATGTATATACATATATGTGTATATATGCTCATATGTCTATGTAATCTACTGATTCTGTGAAATTCTCAAAAGAAAGAAGGAAATAGAGAGAAAGAACGAATGAATGAAAAAAGAAAAGTTATTGAGAGAGAGAGAGAAAGAAAGAAAGAATGAATGAAAAAAGAAAAGTTATTAAGACCCAAACAGAACATCTGGCCTCTCTGAAGAGCTTGTTCTGAGTATTTGCCTGTATTTCACAGCATCTGTTGTGACTTCGCTGCAGCCGTCCCTATCTGATCTGCTTTATTTCACTGTCGCTTCTGCCCCCTGTTCTGCTGCATTGGGCTTTGGCAATTGCTATTTTGGTTTTGGGCAATGGGGAGTCATTTAAGACCTCTCAGCAGGAGATTAATAGCATCAAAATATCGGCATCAAAAAAGATCATTCTGGAGGAAAAAAAATCAAGGTCAAATTCTGAGAAACAGAGAAAAAAAATGCTCTAAAGAAATGAATCCCGAGAATTCTGTAGCAATGCTGTAGGCAATGTCTAGGGAAGGGGAGCAAATTTCTGACACTGGGCAGATTATAAAATCCAGGACTGCAGCTGTACGGGAGGGACCGTTGAAGACAGCCTTAGCTAGGTCAAGGCCAGGACAGATGGACAGGAGGGCCTAGACATCAGTTAAGCTGGATTGTTGACAGTGACTGGAACCAGAAAGGACACGCCATCATTTCCTAGTGGATGATGGATGGCAGATCTGATTTTATCCGAAAGCTTCATTGTTCACTCCGCCTATGGACAGGTCCCTGCTGCGATTGTTGTACAGATTTATTTCCACCTCTTGGTTCATCAGGTGGACTCTCTCACTTGCTAGTCACTAAAACTCATTATTCTTGAGAAAACGCCAAGAAGCTAATGAAATGCAAAGTAAAATGGACGTTTAAGAACTTTGTGCTACTAGGAATGTGGTTTTTAGGCTTGCTGGGAACTGGGTTTTGTGCTTGCTAGAAATGTGGTTTTTGAAAAACGGGACTTGCGAAACCACCGTGTTGCTTCTTTTAAGATTGCAGTGTAGCACAGAGACAGAAATTGAGGTTCAACCTGAAGACCAGAAAAGTAAAACAGCCAGCCACTGGCTCTTACCGCATTCTCAGACTGAAATGGTGATCCTGCCTTCAGGAATCTCAGAATGAGAATGAGCCCGAGAGCTGTCTCCTCCTGTTTTATAATTCTCTCTAGTTCTGGGGTTAAGGGTGTGCACCACTACCGCCTGGTTATATGGCAAGCGAGTGTGGCTATTGGGATTAAAGGTGTGTGTCATTGCTGCCTGATCTGTAAGGCTGGCCAGTGTGGCTGTTTTACTTTTCTGATTTTCAGACAACCTTATTCATTAAAATACAAATGAAATACCAATACACTTCTGTGCTGAGCCTGTATTATGAGGAGAGAGATTCTGAAAGACGAGTCATTTGAGAAATTTCTCCAGGATGAGGTACCTGATTTTTACTAATTCACATTAATTTTCAAATTGTAAAAACTCTGTGTTTGCCCTGAGCATTCTCCACATTTGCTAGGCTCTCTTACCTTTGACTCATTTTCACACACACGCACACGCACGCACACACACACATACTTATTCTCTATAGCTATTCTATGTGAGATTTTGATTTTGTTTTAATTTACTTCCAAATTTGTCCCTTTGAACATTGTCTTTACTGACCTTATATTCATTTATTTATTTATTTATTTATTTATTTCGAGACAGGGTTTCTCTGTGGCTTTGGAGCCTGTTCTGGAACTAGCTCTGTAGACCAGGCTGGTCTCGAACTCACAGAGATCCGCCTGCCTCTGCCTCCCGAGTGCTGGGATTAAAGGTGTGCACCACCATCGCCCGGCTGACCTTATTTTAATACTGTAAGTTAAAGACATGCCATTTATTTCATGGCTATTTAGTAACTACTGTATCACTACTAGAATCTAACAATATAAGAAGTTCTATGTTTCATTAATACTCAAGAAAGTTGAAAAAAATGCTTATAGGGTATAAAATTTTATTTGCCACATGTTTGTAGCTATATAAAATACGAATAACTTGAGATTTTAAGTGAGAATGACTTCAGTTTTTTAAAGGCAAACAGGCAAGATATTTACGCCTGGGAAAGTAAGTGATTTGTACATTTCTTTTAGTATTGTTAAGCATGAGCTTGGCGTGGATAAGACTCTTTCTCTCTACTGAGACAAGATCTTTATGTAGACCAGGCTGGCATCAAACTCACAGAGTTCAGCCTGCCTCTGCCTCCTGAGGATTAAAGCCGTGCGCTGCCACGTCCGGCTTCTTCTCAGACCTCAGATTTATTTTTATTTACTTATTTTCCTATGTGTATTTTGTGTGTGTGTGTGTGTGTGTGTGTGTGTGTGTGTGTGCGTGTGTGTGTGTGTATCTAGGAATGTATACCACAAAAGTGTTAGGAAGTGTTAGAAGGGGGTGTCAGATCCCACGGATCCAGAGTTACAGGGACTTTTGAGCTACCTGACATGGGTGCTGCGAACTGGATTCTGGTCCTCTGGCTATGTGCTCTGAATGGCTATGTGCTCTGAATGGCTACGCACTCTTCCCGGCCCCCATTCATCTCTTCGCTTTCATAAAGACCACGGCAATGCTCTAATCTCTCGGGAAGAGGACTATTAGCTGCCATGTCATCACAGCCATGGTTTCTGACAGAAAGGAAAGTGTGAACATCTGTCCTCACGGCACCATCCTTCTGCTTTTATAGCCATCTTTTCTTAACCTTCAAACTGTGATACTTTCTTTGAGTTGTTTGAATCTTCACACTTCTTTCAGAGCTCAACACTACTTCGTTTCTAGAGCTGACCACTGGTATCGTGCAGTTTTCTCGTTTGAAAAGATTTCTCACATGCTAAATTAATGCCGAAGACAAGCATTTCCTCTTGCTCGGACAAGAGAAATAAAGGAATAAAATGGATAAAGAATAAAGTGTCATTTTTCATCTGGATCATGGCGATAATTATATATGGTTGTTATGGTGGTTTGAATAAGAATGGCTCCCTAGGCTCATATAAAGGGAATGCTTACACAGTGACATTATTTCAAAGGATTAGGAGGTGTGGCCTTGTTGGAGGAAGTGTATCACTCGGGGGTGGGCTTCGGGGTTTCAAATGCCAGTATCTCTCTGTTCCTGCCGTCTGTAGATCCAGATACAGAATTCTCGGGACCATTCTAGAACTGTGTCTGTCTGCTTGCCACCATGCTTCCCACCATGAAGATATGGACTAAACCTCTGAAACTGTAAGCCAGCCCCAGTTAAATGCTTTCTTTTATAAGACGTGCCGTGGTCATGGTGTCTCTTCACAGCAATAAAATATTAACTCTGACAGTGGTAAGAACACCTTAATTTTATAAAATTATGGCTAAAAAGAATTGAATGTATTGTGACTGACATGTACTTCAGTACCAAACAAGACAAGGATGTCACGGCCACCCTTGTCCCGCAAGGATGACGCGACCACCGGAGCTCTTCTCACTGCAGTTTATTCCAGGACTTTTACACTTCTCTCTCTTTGACCTCTCTCTCTACCCTCTCTCTCCGGGCAAACCTCTCCCAGCCCTTAAGTAGGCATGGGCTGCCAATCCCGAACTGCCAGGTGGGCACTGCCCATAGGTTCATGCATATGCAGGCAGCTGATAATCATTGCGTGATCATAGCATAGGTCAGGCCTTAGCCATCTCAGGAGTTGATTATACATCTCCATCAGGTGTGATTCTATGCAGCTCGCTACACAAGGACAGACTACTTAGTGCTCTAAGATGTCAGTGTACCCAGGAAGCACGTCACATTCATATTCAAATGATACTTTTCCTGTTACAATATTCAGCATATGATAATAAATGGTAATCCTCAGTAGAACCCAGTTTTGCTTATCCACTTTTTCAAAATTTTGATCAAACTGCTACAAAATAAGAGCAGTGGTTAAGCCTGATTGTCACCATGATTGGATTAAGAACTATGATGGGGGAGCTCCTTTCTGTGGTGCCTCCTCGTCAGCCAACTAGTCAAGATGAAGCTGAGTTTCTCCTTCCCAGCCCCTGGCTGTCAGAAACTCATGCAGTGGATAGTGAAGACAAACTTCATGCCTTTTTAGAGATGCTCATGGCCACAGACATTGATGCTGAAGCTCCGGTTGAAGAACGGAAGGGTTATATGGTCCAAGATGTGATGAGAATGACAGACAAGGTATTTTTATGAAGCAAGGTCTTGACCCATGCCAGAGTGTGCTTGCTATAGAGTAAGAGGCTTTCGTCTTCTAGATCAAGGAGAACTGAAGAGAGGAAATAAAAATCTATTTGGGGTGCACTGTGGGTGCCAATCCGAGTGTTCTCAATCTGGTTATTATTGAAAGGGAGAGAGGGGAAGGGTACATTCCTGAATTGACAGATAATATTGTGTCTCAGCAGTTGGAGTCCAAAAGAGCTAGCAGAGTAAGCAAACCTCGGTCTCTGTAAAGGAGATGATGTTCATCAATATGTTGTCAGAAAGCCCTTAAAGACAGTAAGAAGCCCAGGACCAACATACCCAAAATTGCTGTGATATTTTGTTTGTGTTCTGATAAATAAAGCTTGCCTGGAGATCAGAGGATGGAGCTAGCCACTAGCCACTAGCTCATTGAGGTCTGGAGGTCTGTACAGACAGAAAGTGATAAGGCACCCAACAGAGAGGAGCTTGGCTCTTTTCCATCTTAGGACTTGGAGAGGTGAGAGGTAACTGTGGCTGGTCCTTTCCTTTTCTGGTCTTTTGGCTTTTACGCCACTATCTGACTCTGGGTTTTTATTATTAAGACTAATTAGGATCGCACTTCACCAGATTGCCTCACTTTAGGCCTAGAAACACAGAGCAAAGTGACAATGGACTGATGTCTTCACCCTGCACACTGGTCGCTGTGATGCGAGCTGCCCCGTTCATCACAACCTTCATCTCGTGGTGCGATGAACCCTCTGAAACCATGAGTTAAAATAAATAAGTCTTTCAATTGTATTGTTTTTAGTTTTTTTTGGGGGGGGGTTACAGTGACATAAAAGTAACTCAGGGTGAAAATGTGGATGACCACCAACTCCTCAAGGTCCCTTGTACGATTCTTACCTCCTCATGTCCGCATCATGGTAGATGACTCACGCCCTTGAGAAAGCCTGATTTACATAACCAATAGAAAAGAAAGGATATTCAGAGTCATTTTCTAGCCTAGGCCACAAAAGCACAAGGGTTTCTGTCCTCCTCTTTCATGATTATGAGAACCAATGCAGTGGTTCTCAACCTTCCTAATGCTGCGACCCTTTAATACAGTTCCTTATGTTGTGGTGACCCCCAGGCAAAATTATTTTTGTTGCTACTTCATAAGTATAATTTTATAGAGGGATGATGTCTTAATTGCTAAAACCATCAGAAAATGTGGTTTCTCATTGTCGCGACCCACAGATGAGAACCTCCTCACTTCTGTGACCCTAAAGAGCATGCTGACATATGAAGATCTCCCAATTCCAAGAAAAGCCTTTATGTGACTCTGTGTTGACTGTGACCAAGCAGACCTAGAGCTGGAGTCGTCTATCTAGCCTGTCTTAAAGTTCTGACCTGTAGATACAATGGAGTAAGGATTGTTTGGTGCTGCTTTACACTGCTAAGCTTTAAAAGGGCAAGGGGGGGGGAGTTATTATGTAACAATATGCAGTGTTTACTTGTTTTTCTAAAATATATTAAGACTCAAATAGTGTAGGTCATACTACATTTGCAGAATTTTTAGGTAGAATTTTAAGCTCAGTTATATGAGCATATTGCAGTTATTTAGAATTTTATGCAGTGGTCAATTGGTGTGATGATTTGGGCATATTTAAAAAATAAGAGCCTATTTATTTGTAGAGCCAAGATAATCAAGATAATCAAAGGAACTTGATGAAAAATAATTATAAAAATAGATAAAATCTTCACAGAAATTATACTCAAGAGGTTTTTATCTAGGCCCGGGGAATTAGACATTTGTAAGATGGTATGCTAGCTTTCTATTATAACAGCAAAAATATTTTGAGACAGTCAGCTAATGAAGTTGAAAAGCTTATATTGGCTTACATTTTAGAGGCTTTGGTTCATGATCCACTGGTCCTATTGCTTTGGCCTGGGGCAAGGCAGTACAGCATGGCATGAAGTATGTGGCAGAGTGAGCTGTTCACCTCACTGTAGCTGGGAGCAGAGACAGGAAGAAGGAGTAGGGTCCCTCTGACGGGGCTTATGGGACCATCCCCCTCATGTACACCCTGAGTGATCAGATCGTCTACAACAGGGATTACACTTCTTTCCAATAACCCTAAGGCAGGGACTAAGATTTCCCACAGGCAGTCAACAAAGTCTGACATTAAGTTGGGGCAGGCCCAAGCCCCTCTTCCCTGCATGAAGACTGAGCATGCCATCCCACCATAGGGAATAGATGTTGGAGATGATGTAGAGTCAGGGGAACACCCCTCCACTGCTGGTGGGAGTGCAAACTTGTACAGCCACTTTGGAAATCAATAAGGTGGTTTCTCAGAAAATTTGTTATCAATCAACCTCAGGACCCAGTGATACCACTTTTGGGCATATACTCAAAGTATACTCAATTTGCCACAAGGACACCTTCTCAACAAGGTTCATAGTAACATTATTGTTAATAGTAGAACCTGGAAACAATCTAGATGCCCCTCAACTGAAGAATGGATAAATAAAATGTGGTACATTCACAAAGTGGAGTATTATTCAGCAGTAAAAAACAATGATATGAAATTTTCAGGTAAATGGATGGAACTAGAAAAAACTATCTTGAGTAAGGTAACCCAGAGTCAGAAAGACGAACACGGTATGTACTCACTCATAAGTGGATACTAGATCTAAAGCAAAGGATAACCATACAATCTATAGCTCCAGAGAAGCTAGGTAACAAGGAGGACCCTAAGAGAGACACATGGATCTCCCTGGGAAGGGGAATTAGATGAGATCTCCTGGGTAAACTGGGGGCAGGAGCGGTAAATGGGGTAGGGGGAAGAGAAGGGGATGGGAATATGAAGGAATGGGATGGTCGAGATGGGGAGGGATGGAGTGGGAGAGCAATGAAAGAGATATCTTTATAGAGACAGCCACTGTGGGGTTAGTAAGATGCCTTTCACTTTCCTTTTCTTTTCTCTTTTCCTCCTCTCTTATGTCCTTCTTTACTGCTTCTCAGCCATCTCTCCCCAACGTGTTTATCTACTTGTTCTCTCTACCCTTATTCTCCTCATTGGTTTTTCCTTCCCAACTTTAATCTTGGCCTTGAATAATGGTTAATCTTTATTTTCAACTTGACTGGATTAAAAAAATCCCCTGGGAGATTAGGTGCACCTGGAGTTGTATCTGTGAGGGTGTTTTCCCAGGCGTTAACTGAGAAGAATGACTCAACCTGAAGGTGAATGAATGGTACCATCCCATGGCCAAGGATCCTGAAACAAAACAGAAGGTGGGAACGGAACTAGGAAACCGAGGGTTGGCATTTTCCCGTCTATTCCTCTTGTCCTATCATGGCATGAGTTACTTGGCTGTGTCAGGCCCTCCCTACCACGGTGGAACAAAACAAAACTGTAAGCCACTTTAAATCTTTCTTCTTTAAAATTGTTTCTGTCTGGTATTTTGTCATAGTGACAAGACAAGCAACAAACACACCTGGCATCTATTTGAGCTGTGATCTTAGCTGACCTGAAAAGTTCAGTTCTACTGTGTTTGATGATAGCTGGTTCGCAAACTGGCATTTCATAGCTGAGTTTGGCTTGCAAACGTGTTTTTGCTTGATTTAATCTATGCTTCTCCAAATGTCAAGTGTCTGTCACAAATCTGAAACACGAGACTCACAGATTACATCAAGCAAAAATATTCTTATGCCCTTTCGTGGTAATTTTTTCATGCCGTATATTAGTCTCATTGTGGATAGTCATTGTCGCACATTGAAGAAAACGTAAAATCTTATTCAGATATTTAAGAAGAAAGGAGCACTTATTATAAATATTTTAGTAAAATGTTAATGTTTAGGGGCTGGAGAGATGGCTCAGTGGTTAAGAACACTGAGCGCTCAGCCAGAGGGCCGGGTTCAGTTTCCAGAACCACATTAGGCTGCTAGTAACTGCCTGCAGCTGTTCCAGGGGATCTGACCCCTTCTTCTGACCTCTACCGGCACTTGCACACACATGGTGCACATACTTAGGTGCACATGCACACACACACACACACACACACGTGCACACACACACATTAAAAAACGGATCTGTAAAGAAGGCTTAAATGTGAGCTCTAGACTGTTAGAGAATTTAGATATGAGGACTTCCACATTGTCCAATTTCTAGTGAAAGATTCCAAGGCTGATGCCTTTACAGTCAGTGTTTCAAATGTGTGTAAAGCACATGAGAAGTCTGCACCAATATCATCCTAGACACCAGCAAGGAACTAGTGCAGCAAGTAGTAAGAGACAAACCACTTCCCCCCCATGACTGTTGTGTTCTCCTGGTTCATAGTAATAGAGCCCAATGTCTTTGTTCTCCTGGATCATCTAGGGCAGATTCGATTTCCTCTATTCTTCTGGACAGTGAAGCATCATATTCCTCAAAGTTCACATGCTGGGCAGGGGCTGATAATGAATTGAATTGGATCTGGGAGCCTGTCTGAAGCTCTTTTCATATGTGGTATACACATGAACACTGCGAAGGTCCTCAGGGCAAGGACCACAAATCAACCCCACTCTTTCCAAATATCTACCACGGTCATTATGGATAGCATTTGTTCTCTGATTAGAAATTGATATCATTGCAAAATTGTAAGGAAATAATAACAAAAGGCGAAAACAATGTCTCTTGTAATTATATTACTCAGAATTGCTGACATTGTGGTATTCAAATTATATTTAACATACTCATGAATACATACACATACTACCTAAAATTTTCATCTTTTGCATATGATTTACAAAAGAACTTGTCTATAATTAATTTTATAGCCTGACTCTCTGGCATCGGCATACATTGTGATCTTATTACCACAACCAAGTTGCTTAACATAGTCATCAAACTCACATGGTTACCTTGTCTGTACGGTAAGGAATCTCTTAACAGATTTTTACACGGAGAATGCAGTCACGCCAACTGTGATCTCCTTGTTGCACCTTAGAGCTCTAAAAGTTCCTCATCTTATGACAGAGTCACTTAGACACTTTACCCTCTAATCAACGCCTCCCTTCCCTCTTCCCCTCTTGCCGCGACAGTCACCATTCTGTTTTGTGCTTCTCTGGCTACAGCTATTTTACATGCCACACATGAATGAGCTCATATGGTACGGATCTTTCTATCTATTTCATTTAGCATATGGTCCTTTGTTATGAAGGCAGGATTCCCTTCTCTTAAGAGTTTAGATACTATTTCATCCTGTGTGCGTGTGCACATCTCATCCCATCATCCATTGACTTTGCCCTTGGACATTTTGGTGTCTGCACACTTTGCCTTCGTGAATAACAATGGAAAGAGTGGGAAATACTTACTTCATTTCCTTTAGATGTATACGTAGGTGTGGAATGTCTGGATCCTGTGCTCGCTCCGTTTTTCATTTTTTAAGAAGGTTCATACTATTTTCTATAATGGCTGCCCCAATTTGTATTCCCACAAACTATATGCAAGCTTTTCCTTTTCTCTATAGTCTCCCCAGCATGTTATATTTTGCCTTGTTCATTCCAGGCATGCTAATAGGTGTGAAGTAATATTATGGTTTGATATGCATTTGCCTGATAATTAGTGTTTTTTTTTTTCCTTTTCTTTACACCTGTACATATGTGTGGCAATTTGAATACCATTTTTGGAGTAATGTGAAACTGTCTTTAAAATTTTGATTGCTTATTTCTTTTGAAACTCGATTTCTTATATATTTTATAACTTAATCCATATGGTATCCAGTTTGGTTTTTGTTTATTTTTTTTTTGTTGTTGTTGTTTGGTTTTGGAGACAGGGTTTTCTATGTAGCCCTGGCTGTCCTGGACCTCGTTCTATAGACCACACTGGTCTTGAACTTAGAGACCCACCTGCCTCTGCCCCTCTGCTGCTGGCATTAAAGCCATGTGCCACCATGCCTGGCTAAGGTATATAATTTGTAAATATTTTAAATATTGAGGATTGAACCTAGGCCTAAGGCAAGTACTCTACCACTGAAGTACATTTCAGCCCTTGTTTTTGTTTGTTTGTTTTAAAACAGGGTCTAGCTCTAGAGTTTAGGTTTCTCTCGAGTTTGTTATGCAACCCAGACTTGCTCGGTAACTGCAGCATCGTCGGCAGGCATTTTCCTTTTGCCTTGAGTGACTGATTATTTAGTTGGGTTTCAAAGAAAGGCTTTCGGTGAATTTACATTCACACAAATGCGTGAGTTTTTGAGATCTTTTTCTGTAAGTCAGTCAACATAACAAAGTTGATGCCGTGGTTCAGGGAATGCCGAGTTTGGTATTTGATATCGGGGGATGGAGTTTCACAGTTCTCTCTGCTCTGGCAACTTCTTGGAGCCTTTGTTTTCTCGTTTTCAAAAAGGAGACGATCTCTGAGTTATTGTGAAGGTTAGGTTAGTTAATATCATGTAGCTGTCAGTGGTAAGTAATCAAAAAATAACCAGAAGATCCCAGTTATTACAATGCTGCCTTGCTTCTGTCGTGTACACATTCATGCTGCAGACATGCTGGAATACACAACTCAACACGGTAACAGTAAGGATGGCCAAGATTAAAAACATTGATGACAACTTATGCTGGAGAGGTTGTGGGAAAAAGGGAACACTTCTGCATTGCTGGTGGAAATGCAAGCTGGTATCGCCCCTTTGGATGTCACTGTGGTGATTTCTCATAAAATTAGGAAACAACCTTCCTCAAGACCCAATAATACCACTTTTGGGTCTATATCCAAAGGATGCTCAATCGCGCCACAAGGACATGTGCTCAACTATGTTCATAGCAGCTTTGTTTGTCATAGCCAGAACCTGGAAACAGCCTAAATGCCCCTTGACCGAAGAATGGATAAGGAAAAGGTGGTACATTTACACAATAGAGTACTACACAGCAGAAAAAAAATAACGACAGCTTGAATTTTGCAGGAAAATGGCTGGAGCTAGAAAACATTATTTTCAGTGAGGTAACCCAGACAGAAAAACAATTATCACATATACTCACTCACAGGTGGTTTTTAAACATAAAGCAAAGAAAACCACCCTACAAACCACAATCCCAGAGAACTCAGACAACAATGAGAACACTAAGAGAGACTTACATAGATCTAATCTACATGGGAAGTAGAAAAAGACAAGATCTCCTGACTAAATTGGGAGCATGGGAACCTTGGAGGAGGGTTGAAGGGAGGAGGGGAGAGGCAGGGAGAAGAGGAGAGAAAAATGTAGAGCTCAATAAAAATCAATCAATCAAAAAAAAAAAAAACCCAACAGTGAGCATCGCATTAGATACTTCTCTTACTATGAGTACCAAAATCCAAAATATTGAATTCAGAGAGAAAGGGCTTATCTCTGCCTCGCAGTCTGATGGTGCAGTCCATCACTATGGGGAAGGCATGGCAGCTGGAGATTGCTTCGTCACACTCTGCAGCAGATCAAGTAACAGAGAAAGACAAATGCTCAGTTCTGTTTTTGTTTTGTATGTTTGCTTTTCATGTTTCTCTGTGTTACAGCACTCGCTGTCCCAGAACTCACTTTGTAAACCAGGCTGGCCTCGAACTCACGACAATCCACCTGCCTTTGCTCCCTAGTGCTGGTATTAAAGGCGTGCTCTACCCGTCCCCTGCTGATGGCTTGCTTTTAACTGGCTTTCTTCTCCCCCATTTTGGTTTAGTCTGGGACATCAGCCCACGGGACAGGACTGCCCACATTCAGGATGGTTGGTGTGTCTCCTAGGTGATGATTCTAAACCCAGTCGAGTTGACAGCGAAGATTAACTCCAACAGCCATTTAACTTTGCTCTATATTAAACTAGAACTTTTTTCTTTAACATTTTCTATTTATTATTGTGTGAAGTATTGTTTTATTTTGAAAAATTAAGTATTTTTTCTTCTCATACATTATATCCCTCTGCAGTTTCTCCTCACCCCACTCTTCTCAGCCCCCTCCCTCACTTCCCCTCTCCCCCAGATATACTCCTCCTTTGTTTCCCTTCAGAAAAGAGCAGTCCAAACACAGCGTACCAAGTTACACTAAGACAAGGCATAAACCCTCATATCAAGGCTGAATGAGACAACCCAGTAGAAGGAAAAGATGCCCAAGAGCAGGCAGATGAGTCAGAGACATCCCCACTCCCACTGTTAAGGAGTCCCACAAGGACACCAAGCTACACGGCCATAACACACACGCAGAGGACCTAGCACAGACCCGTATGGACTCTCTGGTTGTGGTTTTAGTCTCTGTGAGCCCTGCTCAGTTGATTCTGTGGGCCGTGTTCTTATGGTGTCCTTGGTCCCTCTGTCTCCTACAATCCTTCCTCCCACTCTTCTGCGGCATTCCCTGAGCTCCACCTAATGTTTGTAGATCTCTGCTTCTTAAGATAGCACTTAAAAACTTATGCATATAATCTTATAAAGACATGGTCACCCTGTTGTTGCTGATTGTTAGAAGAAAGCTCAGATTATTTAAAAAAATATGGAACTTTTGAAAACTGAGGATAGTCTATATTAACTATAAGTCTGTTTAGTAGCTAGAAGTAAACACAAAGAATTGACGATTCGTTCTTTGAGGGAATGCATTTTGCTATATACGTAAAACGGTGCTTTTTCATGTATCTGTTACTAGTAAGGCATTGTGTACGTCTAACCTTCTCCTGCACATCCCGTTCAAGCAAGTTAAAATGTTTGTTCTCCCAGATCTCCATAAAGAGGTGCGTTCTAGTCAAAGCTAAGGACAAAATTCGGCTAAGTCTGGATTTTAGAAGTATTTTTAAAAGTATAGTTTGACTCATTGTGACTTCTTTTACCGCGTGAATTGTCTTTATAGGAAAATCTGGATGAAAGAAAAGAGAGAATAAATCAACACTGGCCTGGAGGCCACT
This sequence comes from Alexandromys fortis, assembly GCF_014885135.2. Taxonomy (NCBI): domain Eukaryota; kingdom Metazoa; phylum Chordata; class Mammalia; order Rodentia; family Cricetidae; genus Alexandromys; species Alexandromys fortis. Next base: position 8,677,397 of record NW_026067906.1, on the reverse strand, counting down.
TACATTTTAATTTTAAACTTGACATCGAAAGCAATGTTAGACTTGAACTAAAACATTGTAAAGCAATGTTTTCGAGGCCCTGGGGGCAACTTCAATCTAGCTCGACTGATAAATATTAACCACGTATTATGAGTCCAGCGTTGAGCTGGAATACAAAGATGAATTTAATGTGGGTGTTGATGCTGGGGGGAGTTCAGTCTAATTTAATGCGAGTCCCTGAATAGACAGAGAGAGAAATGAACAGCCCCGAGAGATGCAGTAGCTTTACCACCGTGAGCAGATAAACAGTGGAGCCAAGATGAGAGCATTTCTAGCTTGGTATTCCTTGCATAGCTTTATACTCCCTGCTCAGAAGTTTAACAAAGGTAGAGTTTTTACTTTGGCTAGAGCGCTTGTGCCCAGGCTCTCCCCACAAAGCAGGTCGGGAACATTTCCACGATAGTCAGCATCTCAAAATAGCTGCTGGTCCCTGCAGCTTTGTTCCTACCTCTGGAAGTATGAAAGAAATCCTAATAATACAACTGGCAATGGACAAATGGTCCCCCCTCAACACACATTTGAGCGCTTGCTATGTGCCTGGCTGTGTGTTATACCCTAGGAATATAAAGTAGACCCCAGCCCATCCTTATCCTTGAGAAACTAATGATCTAGTTCGGGAACGAAGCCTGGGAAGCAATATTTTAGTAACAGTTCACAGCTCAAGCTGGTGCCTAAGGAAATGCATTCCAATTCTCCTCTTAGAAGAAGTGTTTGTTAATTGCTTTTTGTTTGAAAACGCTTTCACCCGGGTCTAAAAATTTCCAGACGCAAACTCGATACTCCTTCGAGAGAAGTTGCTGTGGTTGGAATATGCAAATGGAAAGTGGCGCTCACTCACTGAGCCCAAACCTCAAAGCAGAGGGACTGGAGTTTTAGGAAAGCAGCCATTTCTCCATTCACTTGAGCTGAAATGGCCTCAGACAAAAGCCTCATCTCACCCCCAAGCTTAGCCTCGAGATTTTTAGATTAGGCCCCTCTTGGAAGAAGATTAAGGGAGAAAGAGGGAGAAGGGGGGTCGGGATGGAGAGAGCAGAGGGAATATGAACGAGCAGGCTAATTTGTAAAGTTGTCATTGTGGACTAACCCAGTCTTAGTTCTCCAATGGCTGGGAAGGAAAAGAAGGAAAGAGACCCTTTAACTCTGAAATACCACACGTGGGAATCTCACCCACTGAGTAGGGCCAAATCAGTGACTTCAGACCTACACAACTCTTGTTCATTACCCTGATGTCCTTGGTGCCATGCTGTAGACATTATTCTACCCCAATATGCTTTTTTCTTTTTGATGCCGAGGGACACTCTTGGAAAAAAGAAATCTGACTTTGACTTTATTTATAACATTTTCTCTTCTAATGTTATCGGATTTAAATAAATAGCTTTCTTTTTTATTTTATTTTTATTTATATTTATTTATTTATTAAAGATTTCTGCCTCCTCCCCTCCACCGCCTCTCATATCCCTTCCCCTCTCCCAATCAAGTCCCCCTCCCTCATCAGCCAGAGGAGCAGTCCGGGTTCCCTGTCCTGTGGGGAGTCCAAGGACCACCCACCTCCATCCAGGTCTAGTAAGGTGAGCATCCAAACTGCCTAGGCTCCCACAAAGCCAGTACGTGCAGTAGGATCAAAACCCAGTGCCATTGTTCTTGACTTCTCAGCAGTTCTCATTGTCCGTTATGTTCAGCGAGTCCGGTTTTATCCCATGCTTTTTCAGACCCAGGCCAGCTGGCCTTGTTGAGTTCCCGATAGATCAACCCCATTGTCTCAGTGTGTGGGTCCTGAGTTCCTTGCTCATGCTCTCTCTCCTGCTCCTGATTTGGACCTTGGGATTTCAGTCCGGTGTTCCAATGTGGGTCTCTGTCTCTGTCTGCTTTCATCGCCCGATGAAAGTTAATCTCCAGGAGGATGAATAAATAGCTTTCTATAGAAGTGTAAGCCATTATTTTAAATATAATTTCTGCATCTGCTATTTACAAGTCAAGAATTTGTGGCTGACGTTGGAAATGCAGTTAAAAAAGACGCCTATTCTTATTAGCTCTCCCGAGTCAGCAGAGAGGCTGGACATCCTTGCAGAGATTTACTTATTCCGGGATGGTTCACAAGAAGGGACAATATTTTGGATGAATATATGCCTCCAATTCTACTGTCAACCCACTGTTATTTTTAAAATTCCTTTGCCTTGTTTGTATTACACAAGAAATGGACAGCCTGACAGAACGTGATGAGTATCTCACGAGGAAACACACATACAGGAAAAAGCAGCCACTTTGGTTTTTATTCTTATCTTTCCATAAATATGATCTCTGCAATCCATAATACATGGTGTTTGCTTACTTAGCTTATCACTCTTAGGGACATTGGACATGTAAGTTTTTGTAAGTCAAACTTCAATGGCAGTTCCACGAAAAATAACATTTTCAATCTGCCATGGAAAAATACATTTAGCCACCCCCTCCAGATGCTAATTGCTAGAAAAGTTTATCTTTTGATTTGGGTACTCTATGTAATTCTACACAAATCAATTGTGTACTTTCATGTGCTGGGCCCTTTGCCAGGTGCTGGGAATACAAAGATATCAAACACGCAGTTCCTGCTCCCTTTAATCCACAGTGTGTAAGAGTGCATGTGCTCTGTTAGCTTTGATAATGCATTGAAAGATGTTAATAGGAGCAAAAGGACCACAGTGCTGAAGAAGGACAGAGAATGGAAGCATGATTAAAAATGTTTATTCATTTTCAGATATACATATGTACATACATACACATTATACACACACACCGTGTATATACACATATACATATGTATATATACATATATACACATATACACACTACATATATGTATATGTACATATATACACACACTATATATAGTATGTATATATACACCGTGTGTATGTATAATGTGTATCTATCTATCTATCTATCTATCTATCTATCTATCTATCTATCTATCTATCTATCAATCATGTATGTATGTGTCTGGGTTTGTGCATATGCATGCAGGTACATATAGATCCCAGACAGCCGATCCTCTTGGAACTCGAGTTACAGACAGTTGTGAGTCATTCCATCTGGGTTCTGGGAATCAAATTCAGGTCCTCTGTAAGAGCAGAAGAAGCTCTTAATCAATGAGCCACCTCTCCAAGTCCTGAAGCATCTTATATCCTAGGTGAAAGAGCAGGACTGGAGGAGAGCAACTCTTGATACTGTTGCCACTACAGCATCCAGTGTCAGCTGTACCCATGTGCACCACAGAGACCTGCTTCTCACGTAGAATGGTTCTCCATTCTCAATTTACTCTCTAGCTTTTGTGAACTGTGTCTGCTGATAGCCTCCATATAAAGGTAGACAAATGTAAAGTTGTGAAACTATTTCAAATATCTTTATTCTGCAGCCACGATTGGTTATTTTGTCGGAATATATTATTCTATATTGACAGCTATTTTCTTTGGAGCAGTGAAGACATTTGCATGTGCAAGTGTGGCTTCTCTTGGTTGTAGACAAGTCCAAAGTTGTACCTTTATTATGTAAATCTGGGCATTTTTCCCCTTCTCCTCAAGCTTTCCACGTCCCTCTGATTGTTTGCTTGGTGGGTGTCTATTTTCATCCATTAGACTGAGTACTTCTTAGATACTTCACACCTCACTGGTGTGCTCAGGTCTTGTGTTACACCCTAAGCAGATTATGGTGGATAGGAAGCTACTACAGTCTCAAGTGAATGTAGGAATGTTGGGACCCCATGCTCCCAACTTTTGCCCGGCGATCTTGTTTGCTTCCAATTTCCAGGAGGATCTATACATGTTTTTATTTGGGTTTACTTAGTTATTTGGCTTCTCTAGACTTGTGAACTATAGGCTCAGTGTCCTTCGTTTATGGCTAGAGTCCACTAATGAGTGAGTACATATTCATCTTTTTGGGTCTGGGTTATCTTACTCAGGATAGTGTTTCCTATTTCCATCCATTTGCATGCAAAATTAAAGATGTCATTTTTTTTTTTTACCACTGAGTAGTACTCTAATGTGTATACATTCCACACTTTCTTTATCCATTCTTTCATTGAGGAGCATCTAGGTTGTTTCCAAATTCTGGCTACTACAAATAGTGCTGCTATGAACATAGTTGAACAAATGCTTTTGTAGTATGATTGGGCATCTCTTGGATATATTCCCAAGAGTGGTATTGCTGGAACCTGAGGTAGGTTGATTCCCAATTTCCTGAGAAATTGCCACACTGATTGCCAAAGTGGTTGCACAAGTTTACATTCCCACCAGCAATGGATGAATGTTTTCTTACTCCACATCCTCTCCAGCATAGGCTATCACTGGTGTTTTTGATTTTAGCCATTCTGATGAAATCAGGTTTCTTTAAGGAAATGGATGATTCCCAGAGTGAAACAGATAGGTAAAAATGGTTACTGTGACACCTTGTGCCAGCAAGCAAAGCAAAAAAATAGCTCTGCCATTGGAACCAGCTTCAAGCAGTTTCCTCTGACCGTTTTTGGAGTAGATTAAATATCTGTAAAGAATAAATGAATAATCACAAAAGACTTGCTAAATAAAATTCCATGACTTCTGAAGGAAGGAAGAGAGAGAGGGAGAGGTAGGGAAAGGAGAGCGAGAGCGAGAGCGAGAGCGAGAGAGAGAGAGAGAGAGAGAGAATAGGGGAGAGAGGAAACATGAATATATACCCTAATCTTATTCTGGAAAATGCTCATGTCTTCTCTGAAAGAACTGTTGAAATCACTTACCTGCTGGAATCACTGAATCTGGCAAAGATTATCAATAGGAGGCAAAAATCTTTGATGAGGAAACTGATTGGGAAGAGGATATTCATTTGGTGTGTTCAATGTCACCCCAGAGAATATCTGTTAATAGCAAAGGGGGAAAAATCTCCCCTTTCCAATGGAGACAGCCCAGCCCTTAAGACTGTGATTAAAGCCAGGGTCACTGGTAAACAATCAAATAACTGATTGTAGCTACTCTGCTACAGAGTCAGTGGGGGTAGGGTTCACGCCCAAAATTGTTGACTTAATCTAACCAGACTCTTATCGGGTCCTGCCTTTACAGAAGGGAGGAGGATTAAAATAGAAAAGAAAAGAAAAGAAAAGAAAAAGAAAGAAAGGATGGAAGGGAGGAAGAAAGGAAGGAAGAAAGGAAGAAAGGAAGGAAGGGAGGGAGGAAGGAAGAAAGAACATGACAAACGATACCAGGAGGGGACAGCAGAAAAGTGACTCTGATTTCCACAGGAAAAGACAGTTTTAAGTTTGAGCACCATTGAGGTATGCTTAGAATCGGGCACTCTTTTTATGAACACAAATAAAAGAGATGGTTTTTGACTAAATATGGACACTGTGGTTGCTTGATTCCACTGATCTCTTTGGTTGCCGGCTGCACTAAACTCTCGACGGGTGTGTTTTCTCTTTATAGTCAAAGTAAACTTGTCTCTAGTGTTTCTAGTGTCGATTTTTAAAAATAGAAGTCCTTTTCTATATTCCTAACTGTACCACTGTTGCATAGCTAGGGCACTTTGGACTTTAGCAGATGATATTAGAGTCATATTTAAGCTGAAGCAGAAGAGAGAAGCATTTGAGTCATTCCTTGCTGGTAGAGTGGACAGCGTATCATCTTCAGGCTTCCTGGTATTAGAAGAGAAAGCCGTGGGTATGGCAGAACAGCTGCGCCCTGTTTCTGAGAGAGGAGAGCCTTCAGGCTCGTCCCTTTGGAGCTGTCTGCCTGGCAGATTTGCCGTAAGCAGACTACCCTGCATTTTGCCACTGGTGACTCCACCCCTGGAGGCTCCTGAAATGCCCTCCAGTTTCTCCCCATTTTTCTTTTTTTTTTTCTTTCTTTTTTCCTTTTTCCATTTCCTCCCACTTTTCAAACCGTACCATTTTCTCCTCTTATTGTTTGGCACACTTACTTCTGTTAGATAATTACTAGATTTTCTTGTACAGTTTGAAGAAGTCCATATATTTTCCACGTTGCTACTTTCTGGCAAACACTAGGTAGAGTACCTGTCTAGCCTTTCTTTGTACTGCGTAGAATAGCTAGGCAACAGCTAGAATTCGAGAGTGGTAATTTTCTTGTGTTGGTGAATAGAGCACTTTATAATCCCATAATAACTTGCTCTTTTGATCTAAGCCAGTGCTTCTCAAGGTGTTGTTTCTGCATAAGACACCCTTGGAAACTGGTCAACAATGCAAGTTTGGGGATGCTAACAACCAACTTTCTTTGGGGATAAAAAGTTGGGAAGGAGTGTAGGCATCTAAAAAAAAATCCAGGTGATTTCTTTTTTAAAAAATGATTTATTTTTATTTTATGTACATTGGTATTTTGACTACATGTGCATCTGTTTGAGGGTATCAGACCTTCTGGAACTAAAGTTACAGACAGTTGTGAGCTGTCATGTGGGTGCTCAGGATTGAACTTGGGTCCGCTAAAAGAGAAGCCAGTGCTCTTAACCACTGAGCCATCTCTCCAGCCCCTCTAGGTGATTTCCTTTGCACATGAATATTCTGGAAACACTCTAAGCACCAGGATTTCCCAAATTCCTTTATTGAGTTTCTGAGGCCCATGATACACAGAATAGTAAAGAACCAGTCACCTAGGATGGTTGCAGAATGCCCAGTGAGAAGAGTTTCCAGAGAAAAACGTTACTGCCATTCTGGCTGGCTGTCTCCCCTTCTGCTGCGAGTCCCCACATTAAAGTGTGTGGTAAAAGACTGTGACATCAACCAACGGCAGGAGGATAAGCATGGTTCAGCTACAGAGAAGAGTGGTATCTTCACCAGGTGGTGGTGGCGCACGCCTTTGATCCCAGCACTCTGGAGGCAGAGTCAGGTGGATCTCAATGAGTTCGAGGCTAGCTTGGTCTACAAAGTAAGTCCCAGGGCTACACAGAGAAACCCTGTCTCAAAAAAAACCAAACAAATGACTGGAAAGCTCAATGAGCCAGATACAGAAAGAATTGCGTCGTGCACTCCTTTTAGGTGAGAATAAAAAGGTTTACTTGAAAGCAGGGGTTACTAGGGACTGGTGAGTCTGAAGAGGACAGCGGTTGGGGAAGGGTGGAAGAGTAGATGGGCATATATGGTAATATCACAGTGAGCCCAGCCACTTGTACAGCTAATATATATTAAAAGAGTGTGTGACTCACCGGAACAAAAGGAGGCCGAATTGACATGTATTTATAGAAAAGAAGAGCAGAACAGTGGGCTCCTGGTATGAAGCCAGCATGTTTTTACACTCGACAGTATGAACAAAGGAAGCCTCCCATTTTCATATTCAGAATGAAGAGTTAATAAAGAACATTGGGAAAGGCACAAGAGAGGGTAGAACGGAGCGGGACGATCTATTTCGAAGGGAAAACTTGTTATGCCCCGTTCGCATAAACACCGCTATCTGCCCTTGGCCTGTTGACTCAGCTGGTTGGAATTCTAAGTCCCAGGCTTGAGTTTCCTACAGGGAATGAAGAAATTATTCTTCTGCTGTGGGCACAGTGTGTGTTCTATATCACGACCTACTGTAGCATTTCCAGACGGCAGGAGGCAAAGGATTAAGCATCATTTCTCATTTATCTCTATTTTGGGGCAATAAATAATAAAAATGAGCAATAATTAATAAAATTTTACAGGTCTTCCCCCCAAATCTTTTATTTGCAAAAAGTTTTTTTTTTTTAAAAAAAAAATCTTGAATTGGATAAAGGACATAGTAATTTTTTTCTTGTTGTTGCATGTTTTTGAGACAGAGTCTCCTATAACCCAGGATGGCTTTGATCTTGCCAAGTAGCTGAGGTTGATATTCATCTCCTAATCTCCCTGGCCCTGAAACATAGTTCCTTGAGGAAAGTTGATAGTGTACACTTGCACAAAGATGATAATCTTAACATAAAATAACTTGTGGAATGTTTCATTTGGTAAAATTGCTTCATTAAGTATTTATATCAACATATAAACTTGTAACTCTCTTATACTGAACAGGTCTGGAAGACACTTTTAAGACTTTGGGGGTAAATCTGTTAAATCCTTAAGAAGGAGATACAAATGAAATGTCCTTGAAAATACAGCAGGCCCCTCTCTAACACTAGGGACGTCTCTGCGCCCTAACACTAGGGACGCTTCTGTGCACTAACACTAGGGCTGTCTCTGTGCTTCCGTGAAGAACCTTTTCTGCCTCAGGCCCTTGCCCCAAGGTAAACCTTGAACATTGTGACCCATCTTTTGGCAGACTGCTTTGTCAAGATTCTGAATGTTGTTATTTTAAAAGGACACACGTCAGAATCGTCACAAACTGCTTTCCCTCCTCAGTCCATTTGCATAAATCAGAGAAGTTTCGAGGAGAAATACAAAGTGCTGAAGATCAGCAGAAATGGAGGCGTGTTCTCTTTATATCTCACCATGCTTCAATATGAAAAATGTCTCCTCCATCTCTTCAGTGAATTTCTCCAAAGACTGCAAAAACAACACAGCTGAAAAAACATTTTTTTCTTCTGAAAAAAAAAGAGACATGCAAATATATATGAATTTCTACAAGCTGACATCCAGCTACCTTGATCTTGAACTACCTCTGTGAAAACACGTTTTACGTAGGGGGTGATGTCATTCACTAGCCACTGTTGAGATGTCGCACTATTACCAGGGTAGATAATTCTTGGGATTTATTTTCAAAACTGTATTTTAAAACATGGCGAATACCTCCTGAGTAAATTGGGAGCATGGGAATCATGGGCGAGGGTAAAAGGGGAGTGGGGAGAAAGGGAGGGGAGCGGTGAAAAATATATAGCTCTATAAAAAACAGTAAAAAAAAATAGAAATGGCAAACAATACATTGAGTAGAAAGACTTCATTTTTCTAGATAAGTAGCCAAAGGGAAAAAATTCTTTTCCTTTAAAGGGTTATAAGGCGCTTACAAAGAATGTGTTTGAAAAACGCTAAGAAAGAATGTCTTTGTAGGGGTCCTAATCGGCAGGGCAATAGGAGGAAAAAGAAAAAAAATCAAACCACAGTGAATTAGTTTAGCAGATCATTACAGTATCTGCTCTATGAAATCCAGGGGTCGCAGAAGTAATACAAACAGCAAACAGTGTATATGTAGCGTGGAGAGAATTTCTAATCTGCAGGGATCATAGCTACTGATGGAACTAATGGTCATCAGCTCAGTCCAGAAACGTATGTGAGCCCCACGTTTCTCCATCTTTTGATTGTTTATAGAATCTCCCAATCTAGATTTTTTAACAGAAAAGTATCAAATTATCGAATCTTGGGAAATTCTTTTTTTTTGAAATTTCTCTATAGTCAGCATTTTATTTTATTTTATTTATTTTTTAATTTTTTAATTTATTTTCCATTCAAAAATTCACACTTCCTCCTCTCCTCCCATTCCCCTCCCACTTCCCCACTCACCTTCCTCCCTCCCCCTCCCTTTTTTGTTTGTTTGTTTTATTTATTTATTTTTTTTGGAAAATTACTGCCTCCTCCCCATTTCCCATTTCCCTCCCCCTCCTCCCACACATCTTCTCCTCCCCCCACTCCCCTACCCCTCTCCCCCTCCCCCCGACTCCATTCCCCCTCCCTCTCGAGAATGATGAGTAGTCCAGGTTCCCTGCCCTGCTGGAAGTCCAAGGTCCTTCTTGGGAAATTCTTGAAGACACTGTTTGTCAATCCAAATAATACATCTGCAGGATGGGATTTACCCTGGCCCCTCCCAGTGGCTCTTTTTCATTTGTGATTGCCATTGCGCGTCACCTGTCTCGGCCACATAAAATGCTGAAGTGCTAGACATCGATCATCGTGTGAACTGTATCAAAATGTGAGGAAACACTCACTACTATTCAATGCCTGTTGAACAAATGCATTTTATGGGGCGAAGGCCACCCCAAGTGCCCTCCCCCACTGGTATGGGTCATGTGAACCTGTTTCTACGAGATGAATGAGATAGGAATGTTAATTTTACTGATCCAACACCCAGTGAATCAGTGGTAAGAATCTCTCTCTGTCTCTGTCCCCCCCACCACATACTGGGTAACATAAATCAATAGAAATCACTGTGTAGTTGTCTATATGAAAGTCCAGAGTCCATATCCTTATAGATTAGCTCTATATAGTTTCTATCTAATATTTATGTCTAGTAAACAGTAAGTGGTTTCCAGGGCTTAATAGATGATGCCATTCGAAAGTGACAGAAATTATGCCTATATGACTCTTATCTTTACTAAGGTCCTACCACGTGAAAATCCAATACGGGTCATCGGTAGACATAAGTAGCCTTTGTTGTGTATGAATGAGCTTGTTTTAATGAGTTATAGAAATTCAGGTTGAGGAAAAGATAACAAATTGTTTTAGTTTTTTTCAAAATGTATGCACTGTTAGTGTATGTGTCTGTTTGTGGTAGGTGTACGTGAATACGGCGGAGGGCAGAGGAAAGCTATCAAGAGGTCAAGAGTTGAGTTGGCCACCTCCTTACACTGTGGCTTCAGAGACTGAACTCTGGTTGGCAGATTTGCATGGCTAACCACAGGCGTTTGTACACTCGGAAACATCTGTCCAGCCCACGCTTACTTTTCTATGTTGGTGTTTATAAGTGTCACCCTCTCAGTTGATACCAGTTAAATGTGTTAGATGTTGTGAATTTTTTGCAGGATTTTCTTCTGTGTTTACTGATCTGCAGGATTGTGCATTTGAATGTCTCTTCTATGTGGCTGCCTCCAGAGGCCAGAGGTGGGTGTCAGATACCCAAGAGCTGGAGCAACAGGTGGTTGAGAGCCACTGACATGTGCGTTGGGAAACAACCTTGGGTCCTCTTGAAGAGCAGCAAGCACCATTAACCACAGAGCCATCCCTCCAGCTCCTAAAGTAATCTTTTAAAATTTAAGTGTAACACACTCACAGAAACATGCATGCATGCTAAATTAATTAACAGATTTCTTTTGTTGAGAAAATTGTGCGTTATTTTAAAAAGTCAAGACTTAATGTCTTATTGTATATACATGTATATGTGTGCATGTGTTTGTATGTGCATGTGTATATGTAGGTATATGTGTATCCATAGATGTATGTGGTTAGAGGTTGATGAAGTAAGGAAGGGTCTCTTGAAACTAGCGTTCGCTCAGTTCACGTGACTAGCCTTAATAGTCCTCTCACTCTATGGATCGCCGGTTTATGACTCCCAAGGGTGGGCAGTATAGGTGGGTTACCAAGCGCTTTTCCCTAGCCCCCAAGGCTTAAAGTCTTTTGAAATGATTTGGTTGCTTTGATGTATTTGCCTATTTACAAAATATTCCTATTTTGTACATTTAATGTTTTTTAATCCTGCCTGCTCCCACATCTGATTAAACTTCAGATCACTCATTTCTGCAAAGTATATGTCACCTACACTCTTTATCACACAGTATCAAGGGTCTAAGCAAAGTGATCAGGATTACTTCTAAAGTATTCACTGGAGTTATTAGATGAACATCCTCTAGTATGACACCTTGTGAAAATAAAGATATCACCCTAAAAGGGGTGTTAGTCATAGTATCTAAAAATACATAGACAACATTGTTGCTTTCACCTTTTTAAAGTGATAAAACTGACTTTCAAATGAACTTTCTTGCAAAGAAGGGTAAAGAGGTGGCACATTAAATTCTCGTTAAAGCTGGAATCTGTCAGAGACTCAAGTAAGCAACTTTACTTTAGTGTATACACCTATAATCACATTATGTAATGTCTCTTGTCTGAATAGCTAAAGCAGGTCATATATCACAATCAAAACAGTGGTAAACAAGCATGGTAACCTAGAAACACGATTAAAAATTGCATTATGTTATGTAATCAAAACACTTAAGTAGGTGAACTGAGATGGTCGCATGTGAGTGAGCCTATCAGTCTTATAAAAAAGCTTGCTGCTTGCCCTTGGCAAGAATGCTGGGCTGCTAACTTGGAACTTGTGTTTGGTTACTTCCACAGGTTAGACTGTTATGATAGTGTCCCCCTGATACCCAGAGATCCTCTGGATTGTTTCCAGCATGATGGGATAAAGGAAGTTCTCTATAATTACAGTGGAGGGAAGACCGCCCGAATTTGGAATGCTTTCTTTCATCTTTGAATATATAATATGCCCATTACAGAACCACAGGCCATTGCATGGGCAAACTGCTGATGAAAACGTATTGTGGACTCAACAAAAGCATCCTAATAAAGCACAGTGTTCTTGCTGAGCGTGGCGACGAATGCCTATAATCTTAACTTCTGGGAAGCTGAGGCAGGAGGATCTTGAGCTCGAGGCTAGCCTGGGCTACAGAGCCAAAGCTGTTTCAGAAATAAGAAGTTCCTCTACTGCATTCTAATTTGCTATCTCCTGCATTTATATCTGATCCAGAAAAAGTCTGAACGATTGTACCGTACATGCCAAAGTCCCAATGTGAGAGGCAGGAAGTGATGTTTGGAGCATGGCATGTGATTCACCAGGGACTGGAAGGAGACACCAGGTCTCATTATGCTGAGTACATAAGTCAGCGTAAGTGCTGTCTGACTGGGTCTCTATCTAGTCAGTGGGGCAAGTACATAAAGCAATATTCCAGTATGATGTTGGAATATTACGGGAAAGGTTGTTATGGAATGCTATGGGAAGACAGAGTTGCGTAGACTATGGGTCTTAGAACTGTGCATCACAATATGGGCAATTCCAGGAAGGACAAATGAAGGACTTCGCACAAAGGTGATGAAAGCCTGGATCCTGCCAACAGCTTGAGGGAAGGGGAAGGAGCCTGGCAATGTGTAGGATGTATAATAGGCAAGATTAGGTCATTGGGTAGATAAGAGGCAGGAGTGGATGGAACGCACATCTATGACATACACACATATACAGAAGAGAGAGATTTCTGCCTTCATTGGAGGCACTGCTTACCTTCGCTCGTGAGAAAATAATAAAATGGTGTGAGCAGAGGAAGGTGGGGAGCGACTTGTGATCCTGAAGGTCAAGTGTCCCTGGGGTACCTTTGCAGCTGTATCCATACGACTTTAAAATATTTGCTCTATTTGTATGGAACCGGGGGGCATAGCCCCAGTTTATTTGTGTGTGTGAAAGTCAGAAGGAAAGATTTTCAGTTTTTCTCCCTTCACCTGGTTTATGAGGCAAGGTCTTTTTTGTTATTTCTGGGCACTTGATACAAATGCCCCCAAAGTGGATTCTCTTGTCTGTATCTCTCATCCTGCGCTGGGAGTGTCCTGGGGTTGGGATTTACCAATACCACATCTGGCTTTTGTAACACAGGTTTTAGGGTTTGAACTCACGTTTGCCCAGTAGGTGTTTTACCCACTGAGCCGCCTTGGGGCCTCCATCGCAGAGTTTAATAGAGTCTGAACTTCGATGACAGGCTCAGTGCCCTTTATAGACAGCGAACGTGTCCCTGGGACGGCACTTGGAAGCCCTGCACCTAACATCTTAAATACTCCTACACTCTCTGATTCAGCTTCGAATGCTACCCCGTCCTCGATTACGCCAAAACCAATTATGTTTGCACTCGGGGAAGTATATGAGAACTTACTCACACACAGCCTGGAAGCTGGAGCTGTTTTGATGTCTCCTTGCTTGCTTCAGTAACAGTTCCTACTATGTTGGCTAAGGCTGAGTCACGCTCCTTTGTTACCCCTAGTGGCCCAAACTCTCCTGCATTGCCTGCTATTAGAGCTCCGAGATTTCATGCCTAGGGCTTGCTGGGAGGTGACCGGAGTCAGCATAGCCCTGTCGAGCCTGGGCTGCTACTACGTCTTTATGGTGAACGTCTACCGTCTATCCTTCACGGAGCTCACAGTCCTTCTTGGAAATTTCCTGAATGCGTTTCCCTTCCTCTCCTTCCGCTCTGCTGGTTAGGGTGAAGCAGGCACCACTCCACCTTCCAAGAGGATGGACAGTCAGTCCTTCACACGCTCTCAAAATCTCAACTCCAGCTAGGGGCTCACAAATGACGTCATTCAGGTAGAAGCCTTGTAGAATGCGGTATGCTTCATGTACTTTGCAAGATTCCTCCTCTTTCCCGTCCCCGCTCCCTTTTCTTGTGACTGCAAAAGTAAGCAGCCTGGGTAGGTGACAGCCACCTGAAAATGAAGTCATCCGCACGGAAAGACAGAGAGACCACATCTTCCCTGTGTATTTAAACCACTGGGAGTTTTCAAGTTGAGTTGTTTTGGTGTAAGAATTATTTCTAGTTCTTGTTGTCCTTTTACTGAAAAAAAAAAAGCCAGCTAAGGTTGATTCACTATTCACTCAGTTAAATAATTACCAAGGAAGTATACAATGTCAAGACTAGTGAGGCGTGGCTATGGCAAAGTATGTATTAGAGGCAAAGGTCTTTGCCCTTGTGGCTTTCACGTTGATTGGGAAGACATCCTTGGATTTCCTTAATATTACTTAATGCCTGCCAGGACTTTGCCCAGTCCTCAGTGACAGATACTCCTGACTCTGGGTTTTGCTTGCCAGGTGATTCACCTAATCGCCAGCACTGAACATGCATCCTCCTTTCCTCCCTGCGCGAAGAGCCTTACATTTTATAGACATCAGTTTTGTGGACAAGTTCATTCAAGTATCTCACCAGATTGGGAATCGCGGCCACCGCTGGTGTTCCCCCAGCTGTCTGATCTCCGTTAGCGCAGACCTCATTCTAGGCTGTTGTTGAGTACATTGATTAATTAGTGCTCATGCTTTGTTTGCTGTGCTGATTTTTCAAATGTCATAGAATAGGAACGGAGGGGAAAAAATTTAAAGTCAGATGGTGAGAAGGAATGTGGGGGCCGTGGAGAGTTACTGAGAGCTGAGTACACATTTGCTCACAAGCACTGTTTACGCAGCAGGGTTTCCGAGGCACTGATCAGAGAGAATGATGCTGGTCCCAGCTAGCATAGCCATCTTTTACCTTCCTTCTTACTTTTCTTCCTTTATTTGGTTGAAATATGCATTAAGTTGCTATTTGGAACTATTTTCGAGGTTGAACTGCAGCATTAAATCCACCACATCCTCGCCTTTATGCAACTGGTGTTCTATGGGAATAAGGCATGGAGTTTAGAGCCTGCATGTAAAATCTCATCTCAAACTTTGCAGTTCAATAAGCAAATCAAAGGATGAGCGGTGGGCACGGTTGTGTCACTTGTCCAAAAGCAGAATAAGAGCAGAGAGAAGATTCAGTGTGTTTGATGCTGGATTCCTTGTGAGTAGCAGAAAAAATTGAGTAGGTGGGAGGCACACAGTGTTCAGAGCGAACCAGTGGGATGACATCTGGTAAAAGATACTTGAAATACAAGTTGAGTACATTCCGAAATAGAATGCTGGGAACCATAAAACAAAACAAAACAAAACAAAACAAAACAAAACAAAAAAACCCCAAAAACCTCAGGCAGTTTGCAAGTGAGATGAAGATAATAAAAAAGAAGAAGAAGAAAAGAAAACAAACCAACAAAATATACACCAGGGGCTGGGGAGATGGGTCAGTGGTGTGAACTACTGGGTACTCTTAAAAAGGACCCAAGGTGGATCCCCAGCACCCACAGGGTGGCTCGCAAGACATTCATGACTACATTTCCAGGGAGTCTGGTGTTTTCCTCTAAGCTCTGCCGTCACCAAGCAGACACATGGTGCGCTCACACATGCGAACAGATAGTCTTTCATACACATGAGATAAGGAAATACATTAGGAAAGATACTTTCAAAGGTTAGAGTTTTCACTTAGCTAATGTGATAGTGTTTTGAGAGAGACTTCTTGTTGTAGTTAGACAGGAAATCATTCAGCAATGCTCTTGACAGCCTTCCTTCACCAGTCAGATGTCTTCCTATTCTAATCTGGCCGTACCAATGGTGTGTATCTATTGAAGTTGCAGTCTTCAACCAGAGGTAGGAAAGTGTGTTGAAGCTAAGGGATCACAGCAGGGGCTTTAGAGTTAATCTCATTCTTTTCCTGACAATGTCTTATGTAGCTTTACTGTAAACTCACGGTGTAGGCAAAGATGACCATCGTATAGATGGTCCTTCTGTCTCTACTCTCCGAGTGCTGACCTTACAGGTGTGTACCTCCACACCCAGGTGATTAATTAACCTTGGTTTTTAATCTCCTTGGCGTTTGTTAGCCTATCAAGAATTTTCTTTCAGATCATTCAATATCTGTCAAAAGGACCTAATCTATACTAGTAGATATTTTTGCCAGGTCCTTGATCTATATTCTAGTTGTGTGTTAGGCCGAGACCTCAGCCACATAATGGTAACATCTGACCAGGACTCTTTCAGTTGCAACAGAAATGATTCAAATAATTTTGATTTAAAAAGGGGATTGTTTCAGATAACTAACCAGTCTACCCGGTGAGTATGATATTAATAATCATGAAAGATTTGTCTCTATAAAAGCTGGAGGTGAGAAAGGGGTTGGCTAGCTTTATGGGTAAAGTTGGTTGTCTAGTTTGCTTTAGTAAAAAACACCTTGACCTCCCACCCCTAAAAAAACCTGGAGAAAGAAAGAGTATTCTTGGCTTACATTGCTAGGTCACAATCCATCACTGAGGGAAGTCAGGCCAGGAACCAAAGCAGAGAACACGGAAGACCACTACTTACAGGGTATCTCTTTCTCTCAGACAGCCCAGGACTATCAGTTTAGGGATGGTGATGCCCACAGGAAGTTGGGTCTTCTCACATCAGTCAAGCCCTCTCTCACAGGCATGGCCACACGTTAGTCTGACGGGGGCAAAATTCTTCAGCTGAGGTTTCTTTTCTTTTTCTTTTTTTTTTTTTTTGTTTTCGAGACAGGTTTTCTCTGTGGCTTTGGAGCCTGTCCTGG
>NW_026067906.1:8639969-8658152 GCF_014885135.2 Alexandromys fortis | reverse complement strand
CCTAAGGAACTTGTATGTGCACACCTAGGGAACCTGTATGTGCACACCTAGGGAACCTGTATGTGCATGCCTAGGGAACCTGTATGTGCACACCTAGGGAATCTGTATTGCACACCTAAGTAACCTGTAGGTGCACGCCTAGGGAATCTGTATTGCACACCTAGGGAACCTGTATGTGCATGCCTAGAGAATCTGTACGTGCAGCCTGAGTGTGTTGCGTGTGCCTGGGGTCCACAGGAGGAGGTCAGTGGCCCAAGGAAGGGAAAGACTGCAGGAGGGGCCCCGGGGGAAGGATCTTCCAGCTCTCACATGGGGCCCTGCATCAGACAATAATTGCTTCTGATCCTTCGGAAACACCAGCTCTTTGTGTCCAAGGTCCAGAGGGTAGAAATGGAATGAATCAGAGATAGGGCTCGGAGAGCCCAGGGTGAGTAAGGCAGAGATAACCCGGCTCAGGCCCTGGCCACACTGAATCCCAGAGGGCCGCCACACCCCGTTCGCCTTTCATCCCTGTCTTCTAGCTGCAGTCTGAGTGGAGTGGGAGTGTGGGGTCATGCAGCCTCCCTGTGAGATTTCCCTTCAGATCTCTCTGCACTCTCTGCCGGGATGAAGAACACGGAAGACTGGCACACAGGGGTATGAGGTCAGAGAACTCTGAAGCTGATACTGTATTTAAAAGGAATGTCCATGTTTTCCCCTCCCCTTAAGTTATCAGGGGACCTTTCTTCCAGAGGAAAGACTGACATGAACGATGCTTTCCAGATTTGGTCTTCATTTGAACTCGAATTATGTTAGGTTGTATACAGAAGACACTGTGTAGTGACATCTACACGTGTCTTTATTATGCACCTTAAAGTAAAATTTTTCTGAAAAAAAAATCACTATTTACTTTAAATAATGGGGCTGATAGTTGATTTTTTTCTCCTACACTTTCATTGTTGAATGGAAATGTTATCAGTGTTTTCCTGTGTCCTGGGACTTGCTCTGTAAACCACTATAGAGCAGGCTGGGCTTGAACTCATAGAGATTGGCCTACCTCTGCCTCTCAAAGGCTGGAAGTAAAGGTGTGCCCCACTGCTGCTCAGCTGGCATAACAACTCTATATGAAAAACATGGGATAATGGAACAGGGTGAGAAAGTGAATGCCCGTACTTAGATCTGTGGTTTTTAGGAAAGAAGACTAGGGTAGAGTAAAACTAAACCAAGTATTTTGAGAACTTCTTTGAAGAGCATTCTTTGAAATTCTTTGAGCATTCTTTGCAATTAATACTGATTTTTTTTTTAAAACATGAAATTGAAAAAGTTTTACTCGAGTTTGAAGTTTGTCGTTTAAACTATACACAAACATTTAAATACGTTTTTCTTTCTTTTTAACTTTTGGTCTTCTTTGTTCTTTAATACACTGTGATTATGCCTTGCACGATACGTATCCTCGTTATGGGATAAATGCTACATATTGGGTTATACACTTTGGGAGAGTTGGCTCATCATCTCTTTTATATATCGATGCCCATGTCTCTCTTCTAAATAATTAGTTATGGTCTTGGGACCCAGCAAACTTACACACAAATGTGTGCAACCAAAATAAAATGTCTTCTTTCTCTTTTTTTGTCTTTTTTATTTTTCCATCCTATTTCATTTCCATGTGTTTAATTAAAATACATGGTCTTGACCCATTGAGATGGTTTTATAACCCATTTGAAAGTTGCAGTCCATGTGTAGAAAAGGAAACACAATTTTGGGGAAAAATGGCTCTTTTGGATTGAGAACTAAACCATAACCAGTGAGGAGATGCATGTGGCTGCAGGGGGAGGGGGGGTGGAGATTACCTGGGGGGTCTTACTCCTGGGCTAGGGGTTTGCTCTCTTACATCTTGGGTTTCTAGGCATGGGGACTATGTGTAGCTGTCTTGAGTCCAGCCACAGAGGTCATTTGTTTCCTGCTATGCCTTCAGCCCTGTGCCACTAATTAACTTACGTCACCCAGCAGAACTAGCGAAGTCGTAAGTTCTTGAAGCACCTGTTATCTATTCATACAAAGATTTGCTCTAGCTTTTATAAGTCTAAGTCTTGGTAACCATGGAGAAGGGAAAATTAAGCGAGAGCAAAGTTCCTTTCTGCAATTACACCTGAGACAATCATTCATCCAAAGGTCACTGCAAAGGCTTTATGGGCTATGACGGTTCCAGTCTGGCCCAGTGTATTGAAGTCAACACACCCTGCACAGAAATTAATTATCAGAATATCTATTGCTGAAATCTCTCAGAAGACATACTCCGTTTTAAAACCCAGTTTGCGTTAGATAATAGGAATGTGTTGAAGCAGTTAACTGCATTGGCTGTCCAATTTCTGACCTTGTCTCTCGGCTCCTTTCACCTTGGTGTAAGCTTCGGGAAGATGGGACCAAATCTGCAGCTCAGAGTGTTCCCATTTCTCTGATAAGGGCATATGCAAGTCTAACTCCTGGCTGTCCCCCTTTTTTTGTTGCATTACCATGATACCAAATATTCTACTCTTCCGTTTTTTTTTCAGAGGCTGAGGATGAAGGGACTACAGTGTGTCAGTCCTCATGTCCCAGATCCATCTCTCATGAATGCTCCGCAACTCCCTCTTCTGCAATCTCCTGAAACTTATCTGAAAGATTCCCAAGGGGCTTGAGCCTACTTATCTCCAAACGTCCAAGTCTCATATGGTATCTTGTTCTGGAAATGGTTTTGAGCCACCATGTTCATCTGAAAACTTCAGTCATTTTCACGGCTGCCTTTTTGTGTGTGTGTGTGTGTGTGTGTGTGTGTGTGTGTGTGTGTGAAGGAGTCAGAGACTGATCGACAAAATAGAAATGTGTACCTTCATAGCTGCTGATTGACAGAATGGAAGTGTGTATCTTCATAACTGCTCTAAGTGACAAAAGTGGGAAGAATGGATCTAGATTTTCAAAATTTAACATAAAATAGTATCAGGTATTCTAGTTCAAGAGGATTTAAGTGTGAACACTGAAGCTTTTATTTTGGCGAGAACAATTTTTGGTGTAATCAAGTAACTGCACATCTTTTAATATGTATACTTTATCTACACTGTGAAATGGTTTCATAAAGACCAAAACATAAGAAAGAAAGTATGAAGGAGAGAGAGAGAAGGAAAGAATGAAAGAAAGAAAGAAGGAAAGAAAGAAAGAGAGAAAGGGAGGAAGGAAGGAAGGAAGATGCTTTATACTTTCTGAGTGACTTCTCTACCCAAGTAATCTGAATACTATTATTCACTTGGGACTTTTATTTTGAAGTAGTTAGAAATCAATTTAACTAATATTGTCACACGAAAAAAAAAACCTCTGAAAAAAAAGCAGGAGAAAATAGGAGGTTATATTTCCTTCTTGTTTTCATAATTTCTTTTCTTTTTTTTTTAAAGAAAACAATCTATCTTTTTTTTTATTTTACATACCAAATCCAGTTTCCTCTCCCTTCCCTCCTCCCATTCCTTCCACCTATCCCCCACTCTACCCCCCATCCACTCCTCAGAGAGGGTAAGGCACATTGCCTTGGGGAAGGTTCAAGGACCTCCTTATTATATCTAGGCTGAGCAAGGTATCCATGGAAAAAGAATAGGTTCCCAGAAGGCCAGTACAAGCAGTAGGGATAAATCCTGGTGCCACTGCCAGTGGCCCTGCAGTCTGCCCCAGCCACACATCTGTCACCCACATTCAGAGGGTCTAGTTTCATCCCGTGCTGGTTCCTTCCCTCTCTGGCTGGGGTTGGGGAGTTCCCATTAGCTCAGGTAAACTGTTTCATTGGGTGTACCATCATGGTCTTGACCTCTTTGCTCATATTCTCATTCCTCCCACTCTTCAGCTGGACTTTGGGAACTCAGCCCAATGTATTACATTTGGAGTCTGATACTTCAGACTACTTGTGTGAGCAATTTTGGTACCGGAGAATAGAAACATGCTGTTTCCATTTCTCTGAAAGGACAAACACCATCGAAAGTTCTACAAAGAGTCCTTTGCGAGAGTGATGACAGTACTGGGTCCTTCTTTACAGAAGACAGTTTCTGAACAGACAATATCGCATGACCTGATGAAATAATTAATTAATGCACTGCCATTAATCTCGATGTGCTGTGTGATGCCTTTGATGTTGTGTAGTGAAGTTGGTATTTACAACATAGCCTGCAGCGCACTGAGCCTGCTGTTTGTCATCCGATAGCTACTCTCCACTTCTCCCCAGGTTGCATTTTGCTGTTGTTGGAGCGGGCGACTGTCTAACAAGTGACATTTCCTAGACTGTGGGTTTCATGAGTAGACTATGAAAACCTGGAGGTTCTGCCCATGTCCTCGGAGGATGAGGTACATCGTTTTCTACATCTCTTCTACCTAGCAAGTGGATGTGATGTTGAACCTTCTTTGATAAGGGTAGTGACCTTCTAGGCCAGCATAGGAATAAGGTGGTAGAGTCCCATGATGGAGCATCTACGTCAGCCCACTTCCACTTTAACTGGGATTGTTATGTACACACAGTAGAGTTATTTGGGATGTTTTTAGTTTTCAGAGATAAGGTTTCTCTGTATAGCTCTGGCTATACTGGAACTCACTCTGTAGAGGCCTCTAATTCACAGAGGTCTGCCTGCCTCCGTCTCCCGGAGTGCTGGAATTTAAGGCATGCATCACCACCACCCAGCTGGGATCTCAATATAGAAACTGAACTTGCGTACTAAAGCGTAGATTTTGGTAGGAGTCAGGAAGTGGGCATGAGAGCATCATTATAGTTATCCGGAAAGCTACCTGTTATTATTAGACAGTGAAGAATTGCTCTCCACAATGACTGGGAAAGCAGAGTAAATGCTGATGGCTCAGGGCTGAAACTTCAAGAGAAAATGTTAAAGAAAATGGTGGGACGTTTTAGCTGGCGTTTTCTCCGCTGAGCTTTTCAAAACTGACAAGGGTCGGAGGGACTCCTTGCAAAGATGGAAGACACCATTTTCCTAAGAGAAGTGATCTCTATCAACAGCTAGCAATCGACGTTGGTAAAGCCGGTAATTCAGGTCTTTGGAGAGTTGAGAGAAGCAATCAATTCTTCAGCCCAAAGTAAAGTCATGACAAAATACAGCTGGAAGCAATGAGGATGATAATATTGTTCAACTTCCTTATTAACTTTTACTAACCCCTTTGCAAGTACACACACACACCCACATACATGCACACACTAATAATAATAATAGTAATAATGATGATGACGATGATGATGCTTTAAAGGCATGTTCAGAAAGTTATTGGAACAATATAAGGAAGACACCCTTTCTTATCATACAAATGTAGCTTTAAGTAAATTCATCTACCCAAAGATTTTCAAAATAAAGGATCCCTGGGTTCCATGATTTTTCAGCCAGTACACGAACACATAAAATTTGAATGGAGCCCATAGGAAGGTTTGTTCATTCTTATTCTTTCTACAAGCCAGTAGTAATTTCTCTATGGGCTTGTGCTTCCTCTTCCCTGCTTATAGGTCCACTCCTGCCATTCCCATCTAACTTCAGAAGGTCAAAGGTCTCTGCTCCAGCTCTCTCATACAGCACATTCGTTATTCTTTAGAATACCTGCAGTAATTGGAGATTTGTAATAATGCTAACTAGACGACTTGTAATGAAATCGACCATAGTGGCCAGAGGGAAGAATCCTTTCATTGCAATTTATATGAATTGTTCTAGTGCAGACAAACACAGTCGTATCATAGAGGTGGCCAGCATAACGCTGAAAGCACAAAATTGTTATTACCTCAAAGTAAAGGAACTGCAGAAGAAATTTGAACTTAAGGAGCAAAAGGGCCGACTGAGGAAACTTTGGTCGCATGTTAAAGAAGGCATACTAATTGTGTCAAATCGCTGTTATTTACATGTCTCATGATAGATTTGAAAGAGATATACTGTCTTATTTTTGAAATGTACCACACGTTTCTGGGTTTTGCTTTTGTGATGTTAGAGACTGAACCTAGGACCTTTATCAGGTCAGGTGAGGACTTTAAGGCTGAGCTACATCTGCAGTCTCTCAATAAGGTAAAATTGTATCCTTTTTGGAGTCTTAGAAAAGGGTAATACTGGAAGAAGCATTGGTCACAATTTTAATGTTACTAGAAAGCTACAGAGAGGGACAACATGCCATTTTTACTTTTTTTTTTTTTTTTTTGAGGTAAGCTCTCTTTATGCAGTACTGGTTGTTCCAGAACTCACTGTGGACCAGGCTGGCCGTGAATTCACAGAGATTCACCTGCCTCTGCCTCCTGAATGCTGGGATTAAAGGTGTGTACCACCTGTGACTGACCCCTTCTTTTAAACTTAAATGTTCTTAAGTTAGTACACAAAAATGGCTTTAGTTACAATATTTTCATGCATGTATACTCTGCCTTGTTTATATTTAATCAATATTATTTCCAATCCTCCCACTATTCCCCCCTCCCAACAAAAAGTTTTCTTTCTGCTTTCGGGTCATTTGTTCCATGTTGGGATTGCATTTTTTTTGCTATTATTTAAATCATATGGAAACAAATTTGTAACTAGATTGCAAAATAATCGAGAGTCTTTATAGAATCTTAGTATTCTTTAATTGTATATGCAATCAAAAATCTTAAGATCACACTCATGTTACGGCAGCTAGATAACCTCGTGTCAATGTCTACATTGAGAGTTACGGGGGCTGTCTACTGCTCCCTGAGCCAGTAATGCCCTTGTTTAGAATTGCTAGTAACTCTGGATGCTGTACATTGTCTAGAAAAGTCCAAAGAAATCAGCTTGGAGGAGGTTAAGCTTTGGATTTGGGTATAATGGATGTGCCTTTCAGTTTAAATATAAATGTAACATTAGGTCATTTGAGGTGAAGAACCATGCAGGAGACAGTAACAATGTACCTCTTTCTTCTTTCTCCCTTTGATGAAGTTTCTTTCTTTCTTTCTTTCTTTCTTTCTTTCTTTCTTTCTTTCTTTCTTTCTTCCTTTCTTTCTCTTTCTCTCTCTCTCTCTTTCTCTTTCTCTCTCTCTTTTGTTTGCTCTCTCTCCTCTCCTTCTCTTCCTTCTTTCCCTCCTTCCCTCCCTCTCTCCCTTCCTCCCTCCCTTCCCCTCTCTCTCTCTCTCTTTCTTTCTTTCTTTCTTTCTTTCTTTCTTTCTTTCTTTCTTTCTTTCTTCTTTTTCATAAAAAGGTTGAAAATATACTTTGCTATTTTTTTCCATATTTGATAGTGATACAAGGAGATAGCCTTGCGGAAACAGTGTTACTCCACATAACTCTCTTGTATCCAAAGCAAATACTAGTTTCCAGTATTTTGTATTTTTTAACTAGGATTGTGCAGGTCCTGGTTATGAAGTGTATTCATTCTGCTATAGCTAGAAGGCTTGGCAAGTGATTTCCAGTGAAGCACTCTATACCTTATTAGGCATGCTACCTTTTTTATTTATTTTTTATTTTTTTTAAACAAAAGAGAACAGGGAAAAACAAGCTCATGGAATGTTTTGAAAACATTTTATCTTGATTTTTCTAATAAGGGAAAAAATTAAACCTGATCAGCACAATGATCACTTTTTCAGTTTTATGGGCATTTTGTTTTGGGTTAACAAAACGGTAGCTTCTCTCTACAGAGCCTTCAGTATTGTTCAAACTGACTGTTATTATTAAAGCCTGCTATGAAAAATACTAATAAAGTATGGTGCAATCTATCTCCTAATGGATATATTGATTTTGATATTTCCTAAAATTTCCTGTTGAAATAAGAATGATAAAACTTGCATTTATTTTACTGGTGAATTGGAATCTACCTAGACATAATAAATCATTGTGAATATTCTTTCTTTTTTTCCTAAGTAATATTGATATATTAGTAGACTTGAGGGCTTGGGATACCCAAAGAGCTCTTATCTTCTTCTCTGTGTCCAAACCAGAAAATCCCCTGCTAACCTTCACTTCCATCATATAAGTAAAGCTAGTACCAGCTATTTCTGGAATCTTTGCATTGCTCAGTCATTCAATAACGTCCCTACTCCTTCCTTACCTCCCACTGAGTTGAGAAAGAGGCCTTTACATCTTACATGGCTCTACTTAGAAACTGCCTTTATCTTAGCACCTGTGCCTTGTCCCTAATCAGAAAGGCACTGTCATCCGAGGTCTCTGATCTCTGCCATTCACCGTCTTTACAGATGAAAAGGCAAAAGGATCATATTTGGTCAAAATCAAATCAGATCAAAATAAAAATCAAAAATAGTTGCAAACCTTCTCTCTGAGATCTAACTTTTTTGGGGGATCAGAAGGTGCCATACAAACTTCCAAAGGAGGGTTATAACCCACAGTCCTACCAAGCGATGATACCCATGAACCCCAACAATGACCAGCATGGCATGATAATCCTAAAACTGTAGGGGTGGCACACAACCTTAATGTCAATCAGAACTCTCTAAATGGACTTAAGACCTGTTTAGTAAGAGGAAAACCATGTCTGGTTGGAAACCCAGGGCTAGTGAAGTCCTGTATCCTCGGGGAGAGCCAACAATCACCTCTCTACTAAACCAGCAAATCTCCAACTACATTCTGAATATTTGTCTTTACACCCAATGATAAGTATAGTCCTCACCCATCAGCAAGGAAACTTCTTGCAACAGCAGAGACCATTACAGAAAGTCACAAGCAATCAAAATATATAGTTGTGAAGTCCAGTCCCAACCGATGCATCTGCAACACAACTCCTGCACCTGAAACTTAGGGAACATGGCAGAAGACGGGGCTGAAAGATTCTAAGAGTCAGAGAAGTAGGTAATTTTCTTTTTTGGGTGACATTCTGTTTCCTAGTAATTTCGGAAGCTACACCCATAAAATCTCACTACCATGACAGCCTAAAGGTGAGCTGAACGAGGACAATACTAATAGACATGCTCCTAATATGGACAAGGGACAGCTCAGGAGGCCTCATGCTTCTACAAAAAATGACAACCATGGGCTGGAGAGATGGCTCAGTGGTTAAGAACATTGCCTGCTCTTCCAAAGGTCCTGAGTTCAATTCCCAGCAACCACATGGTGGCTCACAACCATCTGTAATGAGGTCTGGTGCCCTTTTCTGGCCTGCANCAACCACATGGTGGCTCACAACCATCTGTAATGAGGTCTGGTGCCCTTTTCTGGCCTGCAAGCATACACACAGAAAGAATACTGTATACATAATAAATAATAAATAATATTAAAAAAAATGACAACCAACTAAGGGATGCGGAGAGTAGGAGAAACAGTCTTCTCCAAGAAGGAGTTACACCAATTAGTTATTCAGTATCAAATGGTCAGCCCTGAGAATATACATACAAGTAGCATTATGCAGACGGAGCAAGTTGTACTTATTTGTTTAGGAATATACACACACGTATAAAACATGCATATATATGTGTTATATATAATCACACACACACACATATATCAATGAAAAAAGAGGCCATGAACTTGAAAGTAGCAAGGAGGAGTGCACGGGAGGAAAGAGAAGGGAGAAATGGTCTAATTACAATATCATCTCAAAAAAATAAAAGAATTTTAAAAGGTTGTAGTGAAAGAAAATAACAAATATGAAAAAGGCCTCAGAAGAAGCACTTGCCTATGCTCACTATTCCTCCCAGGGCATGAGGTTTATGGAGGCAGGATGTGTTTTTCCAGCACCCGTAGCCCCTTCTACCTCTGTTTTGGCTCTAGAAGCCAATGCACCTGTCTTTCCAGGGCTGTACCCATCTCTCAAGGGCTGACAGTCTCATGGGTGCGCCCCTCAGCTGTCGGGGGAGAGTTGTATGCTAAGATTGTGGTTGGATGAAACTTCGGTATCTATGTATGAGCAATTAGTGGCCCATAGTTGTACTTGATGGAAAAGGGAAAAGGCCACATACCACCTCTCTTTCAAAAGCCACTTTCGATTGTAGAATTCTAAACGGTCTGGGGTTTCAATTTTACAAACATTACTTGTCATGTGATTATAGTGTATATGTGTCAAAAGATCTGTACCATCATTCCTCTTATTCTCCAACAACCTCTGGTCACTGGCCGTTGTGGGTGTGATGCTTAGACCTTTCAGTACAAAAGCAGGGATACTCCCAAATGAGTCGCTTATTATTCCTTCCCATTGCGTAACCACTCAAAAGGGCCCAAATCGAATCTTTTTTTTTTTTTTTTTTTTTTTAATTCTCTTGGTTTTACTCGCTTTTAAAATATTCCTGCTGGGACACAACTTAGAAGCTTACGAATAAGAGCTCTTTTGCTTTCCGATTGTTCAGACTGGCTTGTTGGTCATTCCATAACCCGAGTGAATGCAGCTTTTAGAAATGCAAATGATCCAAAATCATGCATGCGGTTCCTGCTGTGTATAATACACACAGTCGTACTGTATAAAGAGGACTGTTTGGCTTGGCTGAAACTTGGCTCTGCTGTGCGTGGAGGAAGTGGAGGCGCTTGCTGCACCACCTAAAGGGCTGTGTTTGAATGTGCCCACGTGCGTGTACATGTGTGCGTGTGCTTGTGTGTGTGTAGGTGTGTGTACTCACACCATGGTGTGTGTAGAGGAACGAGGACATGACAGTGTCAATTCTCCTTTTCTACCACGTGGGTCTTTGGCGTCAAACGTGGTGGCAAACGCCGCTGCCCTCCTTGCTATCCCACCAGTCCCCAGTATTTTTTTCTGATGTGGATTTGTATTAACATAATCACTTAGCACATTTATTCTTTTGTTTCTTTAAAATAATTTACATAAGGAAGGAATTACCTCTTCTTCCGTAAAGTTTCGGGCGCACACATGCTTGAGGAAGAGTTTAGTTTTATTTTGATTTGCTCTATGGTTGTAACATAGGCATGTTCTCAATTTTAATTTTACACCTATTATCCCTGTCTAGATTTGAGGATTTATTGGCATTTAATTTTTCATAATATTTTCTAATCTCTGCTGTAGTGGTGGTTGCTAGTAGGTACTCTTTTGCTTTGTGTAATTGAAAATGGGTAGCCCATTCTTTTCCAAAAGCTGGAGGAAGATCAACAGCACGATATAGGATGCTCTGGATTCATTGTGGCTATGGGACATGCTTTGATGATACCGAGCCAAAGCCTCTGCTGTGGCTGGGGTCTGAAATGCATCCGATGTGTCGGCTTCTTTTCAGCATTCCTCATGTAGCCACCTAAGCAAACTTTTCTTCTTTCTAAAGAACCAGATAATAGACGTTCTAGGCTTCTGCGGGTCTTATGATTTCTCTTGCAGCTATATGGCTCTGCCCCTGTACTGCAAAAACAACCACAGGCAAGCCTATTCATGACTGCTGTGATCCAATCCGTCGCTTTAATGGTCGCAGAGATTTGAATTTCATGTGTTCTTCACATGCAACCAATATTCATCTTCGGAAACAAGTATCGACTCTTTAAAGAACATAAAAACAAAACAAAACAAAGTCCTAAACCAGTCTTAGCTCCCAGGTCAGGCACAATTTGGCAACGGGCCAATTTGTCCCACAGCCCAGAGTTTTGATTCCTTTTCAGATGGAAGCCACTTCAAAAACCTGATTCCCAGAGGGAGGTAGAACAGAGCAAGCCTCAGAGTGACCCACAAAGGATATCCGGTGTTTGGAGGGGGGGGGAAGGAAAACTTATTTTAAATCACTTTAGTTGCTTTCTAAATTATACCCCCACCCGGTTCAATCTAACACCAATTCTGTGTTAAAATGATAAGATAGTATCATATAACTAGAAGACCTAAGTCAATGGGATGAAAGGGAGGGGTTCTGAGAACCAGCCAGGGGTTAAGACCCATAGTTAAAGAGCTCATTAAAAATTCTGACACTTCATCCATCCTGCTCACTACAAACGTTCATCTTTAAATCCTGAACATCCATCCACCTACACGCCTAATAATGTACTTATTGTTCCTCCTTGGGGGATTTTGGAATGTTGATAGTGAAGAAAAAAAGCCATGGCAGGATTTTACCGTAGGTCTGCAGCCCTCTTCAGAATGTCAGCAAGGCCCAAACAAAGAGATCTGTTAAGACATTCCATCAACAAAAATATCTCTTCCCTCTCTGCCATGGCAACTCCAAAATAGTAAAGAATATGTAATATGCAGTATCCTTGTTTGAACCGGGATGCCGATGCTCACGCAGCCAGCAAGTGTCTATTTCGGTGGCAAGAAGAGGCCGTTGCTGAAGAGAGATTGTCGGACCCCGGAGCTTTTGTTGAACGTGGTCATTTGTTAGTGGTGGAATTGAGAGATGGGCAGCGTATTCCCTCTGCACAGGCTCAGGACTGTGCAGTCAGGCCGTGTATCTGTTAACTGTGGGAGCCTCGATTTGTGCACAGTTTGGTGTTTGTTCTATAACCTTCCCACCCCTGACTCCCTAGGTGGGCCAGAGCAGTAAAGAAAAGAGATGGTGGTACCTTGAGTCATACATGTTGGAGCTTCCTGTCCTAGAAATGTTGGTGGGGAAACAGCCCTTATTTGATCATGTCCTGGGAGACGGAAAGGAAAAGAAGTTGTGTGCAGAATCTCTCTAAGTCCCTCGGGGCAGCTGAGTGGGAGAAAGGAGGCTCTTTGGAGAACTTACAGTTTATTCTTACAAAACAATGTAACCTCTAAGAAGCCGAAAACATTTGGAGAAAGTACAGAAATGAAAAGCATTATTGTGTGAAGTTCAAACTCAGCGGGTGAGAAAAAGGTGCTCTATAAAAAGGCTTAGACTTTGTTTTTTGCCTTGGAAATCCTCTGGGCTACAAAATGATTTGTTTAAATATGGCACTTAAATATTTAAATGTAGCAGGCCCTATGTGTTTAGTTTCTTTGTTTAACTGGCGCATACTTTCCCAGCTGTGTCGTGACGAGCACGGAGAGCGTGGCTGTTCTATATTTATGTGGTTCAGTTTTCCAGAGAATGTGGAGTCCAGCCTTAAGTATGTCCAGTGTTGTTCTTCTGCGTCCGTGGTCACAGATCCTCATATATGTGTATTATTTTATATGTGCCTGTGTATAGTGTCTGTACGAGGACATGCTTGCATATGTGTATACACGCACATATATGTGCATGCATGTGGATGCCAGAGATCAACCTCAGGTACCCTTTCTATCACTCTTCAGCGTATTTATTTATTTACTTATTTATTCAGAGACAGGGTTGCTCAATGAGTCTGAAACTCAACGACTGACTGGTTAGCTTGCTACCCATCAGTCTCTACTTCCACCACCAGGCTGCCACTGCTAAAGTTACAGATGCATACCGCCATGCTATGCTGTGCATGCATGTTGGGGAATATGAACTCATGTCCTCATGCCTGTACGGCAGGTACTTCATTGACTGAGCCATAATCCAACTCCAAATATATTTGCTGTGGGATAATGCTCTCGTACACTGTAAAGATTTGTCACTCATATTTGTTTAATAAAGTGCTGATTGGTCAGTAGCCAGGCAGGAGGTATAGGCAAGGCAATTAGACTAGGAGGATTCTGGGAAGAGGAAAGACAGAGAGATGCAGTTTTCGGCCAGATGCAGAGGAAGCAAGATGAGAACACGCCTTACTGAGAGAGGGTACCAAGCCACATGGCTAAACATGGAAAACAATTATGGGGTAATGTAAGTTGTAAGAGGTGGTTAGTAGCAAGCCTGAGCAATAGGCCCCATATTTTACAATTAATATAAGCCTCTGTGTGTTTCTTTGGAACTGAATGACTGCGGGACCAGGTGGGACAGAACTCCCATCAACATATGTTAATATTATATACTCCAGATCCACTTTTCTGATACACAATTAACAACACAAAGTAGATATAAACAGAATTTACAGTACAAAATTTCAGAGATTTCAGAGAATTCCAAATAACATCTCTCTCTCTCTCTCTCTCTCTCTCTCTCTCTTAATGTGGAATTTCTGCAGCTGCTGGGCAAATCTTTTAATTATTTATATTTTAAGCAACAATTCTTTCAGCATATGAATTCTTTGTGCAATGCCAGTATGTAATCTAACACAACAATTGTCATTCAGTAACATGAAGCAGCCAAGAAAAAAAAAAAGATTTAAAAATAATTGCTTTGCTGATTTTGTTTAAAAACAAAAACAATGAAAAATATCTTTGACGAGGAAAAAAAAACACCTGAGTGTTATCCCCTAGTGAATGGTTTTTATAAAGAAATGAATCTGTTGTCTAACAAAGTTTGGCTCTCCAGGCACCCTGTCACACAATACATTGGATTATTCTCAAGTAAAGAGGGACAAATGTGGATTCCATGGGTCGGTCAAGACATCGCTGAGTACATGGAACCTTTCCCTGGGGTGATCATTATTGGATCGAGGCCAGCAACAAGAATTTGGCCTTGAGGACATCATGAGCTGATGAGAAAGCAGGGAAATTGAAAGGGTGCATCATTTTCCTTTCCACCAACCAACCTTTATTAATCTCTAGGAAGATTGTATATAATTTAGAGAAAATAGTTTCCACGCCTGGGAATTGGAGCCCAGGGCAAAAGCAAATGAAAGAATTTAAACAAAACAAAAACAAAACCAGTCTGAGAGAGAGAAAAAAAAAAAAGCAGGAAAATGTTGATTCCATAAAGCATAGGCTGGATTCCACACCAGACAATACTCCAATTAGATATAATTTTAAACCACATATATGTTCTTATGACATAAGGAAATATATGGCTCTAACCAGGAAGCTCTGCCTATCTTAGAGTTAATATAACAGGCTCTAATGCTGCTATGTATTTCACGGGAGATCATTAATCTGAGAGATTCTGTGTAGTGTCTCCTAATGATTAACCTAGAAGACTCTGCTTCCTAAGAGACCGACTTGTGGCTATTGTTGTATCAACATTTAGAGCAGACTAGTGCTACTGGCTGAATTGTGGTCCCATTTTTCTGTCGAAGCCCTAGTAATAGAACCTCAGCTTGTGAAGGGTGGAGGTGGGGTCTTCAAAGAGGTGATTATGTTAAAGTGAGACTTCTAGATTTTAAGACCATCCGTTACAAAGCAATAGCATGCCTACACAAGACCAGCACACACACACACACACACACACACACACACACAGACACACACACAGACACACACACCACACAATAGTAGGAAAGCAACTGGTTGGGAGGAAGGGGATGAATAGAAGTGTGTGGGGGGGGGGATAAAGAAGCCTGTATGTGGGTGGGAGTAGAATCGCAATGCATTGTATGCAAGTTAGAAGTGTTCAAAAAATTTACCAAGTGTGATACTTCCTGTCAAATTAATTATGAGAGATGTCCCACCAAGAACAATATAGGTTATTGCAATTGTTCTTGGCTGTCCACAAAAGCATGATGGTATGACCTTATTGCTTAAGGTGCCACACACATTGGTCACAGGGCATAGATGGGGAAATGAAGCTGGTATTGACCAGAAAGCTTCTTCCTCTCTTGCTAGCAATTGAGAGGTGGAGGAAAAGTCACTATTGGGGGCTTACTTTGGGCCAAATTACCAGTTCAAGGTCTACACAGCTAGACCCTATCTCAAGGGGAAAAAATGGCCTTCTAAGGCTAATGGGCCTTTATTTATGATAAATATGTTATCAATACTCATATATTTTGACTTCATGGTGCTCTAGCTATGTTTTGCATTTTAAATACACAGGAGGAACACATGCAGCTTGCAAAGTTGTCTGTGATTACACATGTCAAAGCCTTCGACGAGGCAATACTTTTGAAGTTTTTCTTTGAAGATTTGCTTCGGTGTATTTGCAGTAGGAGAAGGACTGACAGAGACAGTGCTTTGGGAAAAGTTATCTCACTGCAGAGGAGGTAGAATCAGAACACAGTCGTGCCTGGAGCAGCCTGTAAGGGGTTAGGACAGCCTTGTTCAAAGCTGTCTGGAGCAGTCACAGAAAGCCAGAGGATTTTCTAAAGCTAAATTTATGATCCATTGCACACCAGATAGGTGCTTCTGATCTGTGTGTTAGAGATCTAGGGGTCACTGGGGTGGTCCGCAGTTAAATCCAGGAGTTGGGTGAAAGGAACCATGTTCCAAACTATACTGACTCGACCCTGGTAAAAAGGACAAAGACTGAGTTATATCAAGATCGTAGGATTACTCACAAATATGTTAAGGGGGCAGGGGAGATGGCTTAGCCCCAAACAGCTAAGAAATAGAGCTAACTTTTCTATGATTGAAATTAGTACTCAATTTTGAGCATTTGTTGAACACAAGACTTGAAATACCATGCATGGTCTCATCAAGCCCTTTCCTCTGAGCTTGTGGTCAATGTCAAGCGCCCTTTGTGTAGCATCCATGTCGCTGTATGAGAGATCTAAAGGGTTGCATGAGACCTGGATTGTTCTAAGTGAGTCACTCAGGAATATGCTAGAATTTACGTGGTCCTATTTATCAGTCCTCATTGCTCGTATGAAGCTGTCTGCTGGTTCGGGAGAAGGAATGTTCTCTTGCTAGTGATGGTCTCTGTTGTTCCCTTTCTCTGCCTTCCCAGGGCTCATTCAGACTCCCAGGGTCCAACAAGTTTTTTCTTGCATTTTCTAAATCTCCTTCTCCTTGTCCTTCCCTCCCATTTCATTCCCTCCCCTCTCCTTCCTTCTCCTCTCCTCTCCCCTCCTTTTCTCCCCTCCTCCTCTCTCTTCTCTTCCATTCCCCTTCCCTTTCCACCCTTCCCTCCTTCCCTCTCCCCCTTTCCCCTTCCCTTTCTCTCCTCTCTTCTCTTCCATTCCCCTCCCCTCACCTTCCCTTCCCTCCCTCCCCTCCTTCCCTCTACTCCCGTTCCCTCCCCTCCTTCCTCTCCTCTCCTCTCCTCCATTCCCCTCTCCTCTTCTCTCCTCCCCTCCTCCACTCTCATCTCCTCCCCTACCCTCCATGGCCTCTACATCTGCTCCTGCCTCCAGGTTCTTGCCTTGTTCGAGTTTCTGTCCTGACTTCCTTCAGCGATGAACAGCAATATGGAAGCATAAGCAGGAAAAAACAAAAACAAAAAAACCCTTCCTCTCCAACTTGGTTTTTGGTCATGGTGTTTGCTCACAGCAATAGAAATTCTAACTAAGCTCCTTTTCCTTGGGATGGTTGAAGTATGTTTCTTCTTGGTCCCTATCCTAATTCTGCACATAGGTGACTCAGTGGAAGAGACGATTATAGTCAGCCTTGGTTTTGAAATGCAAAGAGATGTCTAGTCTCTCCTTTTGCACAGAATTTATTTAATTTCTGTCATTGTAGTGCAACACTGCCTCCTCAGGGTTGGTCCTACTGCAGCGTGTCATGTTCAGCACTATATAAGGTTACTGGGGGTGATTATTCTATGAATGCTTGTAATGGTCTCTGATTGTTTCCACTCACCTTCCTTTCATGGTCTTCCCCTGATTCTCAGCCTCTTTCCTGATTGTTCTTTTATGCTCACATACCCCCATCATTGTCGTAATAGTAATAGTAATCATAACAACCAAGAACAAAGTAAAATAAGTGCTTGTGATTGTGTTATTTATCCAGTTCGATCCATTTTCTTACAAGCATAAATTTGTTTATGGAAGAAGTATATAATATATAGTATTAATTATATATATCGCATCTTACGTAATATAAAAAACACATCATATAAATTATTCTTTCTTTATTCATCGCTGGATAGGCATCTAAGCCAGTTCCATAGCTTGGCTGTTGTGGCTCGTGTAATAAAAAATGCTATGCAGGGCTCTTTGTTGTATGCTTGCTTCCATTCCTTCGGGATTAAACCCAGGTATGCTGTGTAATATCCTATGTAGTTCCCTTTTTAGTATTTTGGGGGAACTTCATACTGATTAACATGGTGGCTTGATTAATTTCCTAACAGCATTAAGTGTTCCATTTTCCCATATCCTAACTAGCACTTGGGTTGCTTGTGTTGTGTGTGTGTGTGTGTGTGTGTGTGTGTGTGTGTGTGTGTGATTTCCTTCATGGTAGCCATTCCAACCAAGTGAAATGATGAAAAACCAAGTTTGTTTTTTTTCCCCCTAGCTCTGTGAAGAATATCACTGGAACCTTAATGGAGATCACGCCGGAACTTTAGAGTTCTGTTGGTAGTTTATCCGTCTCACCAAGCTGATTCTGTCAATCCACGAGCACAGGAGGACTTTCTATCTTCTAGTGTCTTTTCTTTAGTGTTTTCAAGTTTCCACTGTTCAGTACTTTCATCTCTTTGGATAGGTGTGTTTATGGCTTTCTTTCTTT
>NW_026067906.1:8637806-8639644 GCF_014885135.2 Alexandromys fortis | reverse complement strand
TTCCTTCCTTCCTTCCTTCCTTCCTTCCTTCCTGCCTGCCTGCCTGCCTGCCTGCCTGCCTGCCTGCCTGCCTTGTTTCTCTGGATAACAATTCAAGCAACATTTTGAACGAGAAGATAAAAAGTAACCACTGTTGTCTCCTTCCTGATTTTAGACTGGGATGCTTTTAGATTCCCCATTCAATACAATGTTAGCTATGTGTTTGTTACAGGTATGTTTTATTATGTTACTACTTACCAGTCTTCAGGGCTTCTTTTTTGAAAAGTGGTGTTGATTTTATCAAATTCTCTTTTGTGTCTATTAAGACGATCATGGGTTTTGTTTCTGTTTCTATTCATGTGCTATATTATATTTATTGGTTTGACTATGTTAATCATCTCTGAATTTTGGGAATGGAATAAAATTGATTCTGATAAATTATCATCTTACCGTGTTATTTAATTCCATTTCAAAGTATTTTATTAAGGAGTTTTGCATCTATTCTCATCAAGAAAATCGCTCTATAGTTTTCTCTCTTTCACTTGTCTAATCAGGTTTTCTGAAATATTAATTTCATAGAATGGTTTTGGTGGTGTTCCTTCTTGTTTTACTTTGTGAAATAGTTTGAATAATACTGATGCTAATTTTTCTTTAAAGAAATTTAAAGGTAAACCATTAGATACTGTACTTTTCTCCAATAGGAAAATTTATTAGTTTTATTGATCTGTGATCTTCTGATATTCTCTTGATCCAAATTTTGTATGTCAGATGCATCTAGGAATTTATCTATTCCTCAATTTTCATACTTATGAAATGTAAATTTTCATAGTATTTCCTAATGATACTTGGGATTTTAGTGATATCCACTATAACAACACCTTTTGATTTCATGTTTATTAATTTGTTTCTCTTCTTTCATTTTCCTAGTGACTTGTCATCATACTTACTAAATATAATCTCCTTATTTCATCTTTGTACTATTCTTAATGTTTTTTTTTTTTTTTTGTTCTTCGGTTTTTCAAGAGAAGATTTCTCTGTGTAGCTATGGATATCCTGGAATTTGCTTTGCAGATCAGTCTGCCCCTGAACCCAGAAATACATCTGTTCCTGCCTCTTGAATGCTGGAATTAAAGGCGTGTACCAGCACATCTGGCTTGTTTTATTTTTTTATCTTCAATTTATCAATTTTAGCTATAATCTTTATCATGCCCTTCTTTCTAATTTTGAGTTTTGCCTGTTCAGACTTTTCTACTTTGAGATACATCATTAGAATCACACACACACACACACACACACACACACACACTTATAACTACAAATTTCCCCTTTGAATTATATATCTTCATAAGCTCTCGTTAGCTGTGTTTTGATTTCCGTCTGAATACAGGAATTTACAAATTTCTCCCTTGTGGCCAAGAACTCAATATAAGATAGGTCATGGACCTAGGGGAAAAGCTAATACTGTTTTTCTGCTAAAGGAACACAGCAATAAAATGACTACTAATGCCATATTGCTACTATACCCATAGATCAGTGTGTCACTCAACCCTCATCAGAGAAGCTTCTTGCAGTAGACGGAAATTAATAGAGACCCTCAACTGGACAATGTGCACAAAGTAAGAGACTTTGGAGTACCGAGTACTAAATGAAATGTCTTCTTCAAACCTTTCACTTCAAAGCTCAGGGATACATTCAGAAGAGGAGGCAGAAAGTTTGTATAAGCGCCATAGGTGATGGATGACTCCAAGAAAACAGTGTCCTCCAGACCCAACGGGACTGATGCACATGTGAACTCAGAGAGACTGTGGCAGCACACACACACACACACACACACACACACACACACACACACACACACA
>NW_026067906.1:8632194-8637200 GCF_014885135.2 Alexandromys fortis | reverse complement strand
GAGAGAGAGAAAGAAATGAAGAGCACATAAAATATGTTGGGTGGAGCCGGGTGGTGGTGGCGCACGCCTTTAATCCCAGCACTTGGGAGGCAGAGGCAGGCGGATCTCTGTGAGTTCGAGACCAGCCTGGTCTACAACAGCTAGTACCAGGACAGGCTCCAAAACCACAGAGAAACCCAGTCTCTAAAAACAAAAAAACAAAAAACAAAACAAAAACAAAAAAATGTTGGGTGGAGAGGGAGGTGGGGAGGATCTGATAGGAGTTGGTGAAGAAACACCTTCAAAATACATTGTATAAAATTTTCCTTTTTAGTAAAAAATTCTCCCTTAAGCTTTTCAAGATTCAAGAGTATATTGTTCAATCCTCATGTGTTAGTCTATTTTCTGAAGTTTCCTCTGATGCTCTTTTCTAATTGTATTACGTCATAATCTGACAAGGCACAAGAAATTATTTCAGATGGGTCTGGGACTGTGGCATAGTGGTAGAGTGCTTACTTGGTATGCAAGAGGTCCTAGGTTCAATACCCAGTACTACCAAAAAACAAATTTAAAACGTTCTTTTTAGAACAGAAATCAACTTTTGGGACCGGAGAGATGGCTCAGCAGTTAAGAGCACTTGCTACTCTTGCAGAAGAACAAGGCTTGATTTCCAGAAACCACAAGATAGCTGACAATCATCTGTAATTTCAGTTTCAGGAGACCTAACAAACTCTTTGGGATCTGGAGGCATCAGGCATGCACGTAGTATGCATATACACATGCAGGCAAACACACATGAAATAGAAATAAATAGGTCTTTAAAAGAGAAATTATTTCAGCTGTTTGTTACTCATTGAGATTTGTTTTATGACCTAAAATGTGATCTGCTTTGAAGAAGGTTCCATTACCTTTTCATAAGAATGTTTGTTAAGTCTGTTTGCTCTGTGATGTAGATTAATTTTGAGGTTTCTGCATGGTTTCCTTTTGTCTGGACAATTTCTTTATTGATAAGTGTGGGGTATTGAAGTCACCCACTATTATTTTATGTAGACTTAGGTTTTTATCCAAGCCTGCTGTTTGACACCGTGTGCATGAAAGGTTATGTCGCCTCTCTTCCTGGTAAATTGTTCTCTAACTCTTCCAGCTAATTTTGATTGGAAATCTGCTTTGTTAGGTTTCTTTTGCTGGCAGTATCATTTTCAACCTTTTTACTTTCAGTCAGAGTGTGCATTTGTCAGTGAGGCTTAGTCTTGCAGGTGTGAATGTTGGGTTAGGTTTTAATTTGATGAGTCATCCTGAATCTCTTCATAGGAGAGGTAAGACCATTTACACCTAGGTATTTTTGAAAGATATAAGCTAACCCTTGCTTTTTATTCTTCTGATTGCTTCAAACACTCAAACACTCTGCATTCTTCTCCCTTTCTCTCTCTCTCTCTCTCTCTCTCTCTCTCTCTCTCTCTCTCTCTCTTTTAAGTTTACTGGCATTTTTAATGAATAACATTTGAATAATTCCCAATTCTTATTTATTTTTCCAGTAAAATTTTTGTTTTCTGAACTTGTATTCTATATCCCTTCCTTTTCTGTGTGTGGTATTTCTTGAAGTATCTTTTGCAATGTTGTCTGGTAGCCACAAATTGCTTTATATTTGTATTTATTTGGAAGGTCTTTATGTCTTCTTTGACATAATGGGTAACTTCACTGGATATATTTTTTTTTTTTGCTATTTTATTTTAAGACTTGAACTATATCACTCCTGGGTCCCCAGGGCTTTTGGGTTGCTGCTCAGAAATCTTTGGTGGTCTTGGAAATAACTTTCTGGTTTTTCTCTTACAGCTTTCTTTGTTCTGCACCCTTCACACCATAATATCACATGATAATTTATTTTTCTGGTCATGTCACTTTAGAGATCCATATGTCTCCTGACTTTGGATGTACACATGTCTTCCTAGATTTGGCGATTCCTGCTACAATTTCATTGACTAGTTTTCTATATCTTTAATCTGCATCATCACCTTCTTCTATACAAGCAACTTCTAAGTTTGGCCTCTTAATCATGCCCCAGATTTTCTCTATTAGTATGTCAATACAATAATTCTCTGTGCTGATATTTTACCTACTTGGATTATTCTATTCACGATGGTTTCTGCTGAATTTTAGTTGATTCGCTAAGCTTTACATTTTCAAGAACTGAAATTTTCAAGAATTTTTCAGAACTCCTTATTTTTATGTCATGACTTATACATTATTCTTTCATTCACTCATCTATTTCTTTGTATCATGTTTGAAGTCATTGATCATTTTTAGGTAATCTTAAACTATACCTTGCATGTCTGGCATTTCATCTACTTTGGTATCTTTGGAATCTGTTAAAGAGTTACAACATTTTGGGGTGCTTATGTAGCCTCTTATTGTCCTTATTTTTCATATTATTTTGTTGGGATATATGTATTTGGATTAGACAGCTTTTCCACGTTTCTATGAGAGTCTTCTGAACAAGCAGTCTTCCTTTCAGGGCTCAGTCCTCAACACCATTCAGGAAAACATCAACTGTTATATCAGCCATAAGGCTAGACTAAATGGCTATAGGGGCACAGTAAAAAGCTAAGGAGACTAGATGCCTCTATCCTGCAATCCTAGCACCAGGGAGGTGGAGGCAGGAGGATCAGAAGTCCAAGGTCTTGGCTTTGGAAGACAACGATCACATCACCAACAATCAAAGAAAAGAGGGACAAAGGTAATATAGACTGAACTCTGAATAATAATTGTAAGTAATACAATGGTAAAATAATGATTTTACAAAGGAGAGGGAAAGGGCAAGCAACAGCAAGGTTGAGGAAAAGGGGAAAAAAAGGAAAATATGAGTAAGTGGAAGAAAAAGAGGGCAAAATCCAATTTAAATTAGCAATTACGTACTTAAAATTACATAAGGTTAGGAGGAATGAAAGACAAAAATTAAAAAATAGCAATTAAAAACTTATCTTAAAAATCTAAAATCACAGGGCTTAAAGAAGAAAAATAAAAGATGGAAAAAGAGGGAAAGATTTTCCTTGTTCTTGGCTCTTTTTTATATCCAGGCTGGCACTGCTGTGGGCTGCGGGGCTGAATTCCCTCTAGCGAATTCTTACTTGCATACCAGCAGCCAACGCCGGCTCTAAGAAGGTCTGCCTCCCAAGGACTGGCAAGTTCCCGTTTTCTCCAGAGGCACCTGGACAATGTCCAAACCGTGGATATCCTCAAGAGATGGAGAAAAGGGGTATCCAGGCAGAGCAATGAGCTCTGCCCTGGAGGAGACGAGTCCCGGCCACGCAGTTCTGTGCTGGCCTTGGGTTTCAGCATTTTCAGGTTGCGCCAGTTCAGTTGCCGGGAGAAAGTTGCGGGAATCCAGGGAGCCATCCGACTCACACTCAAAGCTCTTAACTCCTGCCTTGCAGTCACACACATCTGCAAGGGAGTAAGCTTCAGAGACCAAGGGATTGGCTGAGCTCTGAGCTTGGAGCTCTCAGTCACCGAAGTAATTTGCAAGAGGTAGGGCTCCCCTTGGAGGCAAAGGGCTACCTGATACCATTTTGCAGCCCCAAGAATTTGCTTCTTAGTGGGTCCGTGTATAATTGTCCCTTTCTCCATTTGAGCCTCTTATCCCCTTGCAAGGACGTAAGAGGTGTTTATAGGTTCTCAGACTTACTATTTTTTTTTGTTTCAGTTTCTTATAATGGTAGTGTATGTTAATGGTGAAAGATATATATATACAACATATTACATATTATATTATATATACATGTGATATATGTAATATCTATCTGTGTGTATGTGTGTGTGTGAGAATGTACCTACATGTGTGTGTATGTATCTATATGTGTGTATGTGAATGTACCTGTATATACATACGTATGTACTTATAAAAAGGTAGAAAAAAACCTCAGGTATTCTCAGGTGCCATGCGCCTTAATTTTTGAGACAGGGTATCTTATTGGCTTGGGGCTCAATGACTAGGCTAGTGAACCCCAGTGATCCACCACATCTGATATTTTCCCCGTGGGTTCTGGAGGTGAGCAGCTCTTCATTTTTCCACTGCAAACACCTTACGGAATGAGTGATTGCTCCAGCCTTGGAGGAAACTTCTCGTCTGTAGTTTTGCTCAAGGACTCTCTCCTTCATCCTTTCAGTTCATACTTTGCAAGGACTCAAATGAGAGATTTAGATTCTCTAAGTCTCTGCCTGTTGTATTTAAAAAATGAATTGTATTGAAATACAAATGCTTAGTGTAGTGGATGGTTTAGCCGGAGCTGGGTGAGCTGGGCACCTGACTTCTTATCTCTGTGCGTGTACATCTGGGTAGTATTTTTGCAAGTAGCTTTTGGACTCTGGTGTCCTATAGAAGCCTAAGGGGCATCTTAAATGGTGATGAATTTATTACAAGTGTCTGAGGCTCCGACAGACTCACCGTAGAAAGCTGTATCTGTGCTTTATGAAATTATGAAAAATGGTTTATCAATTAATAAAAAGGATTGGCTCTCTCAAGTGCTTGGTCTTGGTTTTGCCTTTCTTAGTCATGTGGCTGTGTAGCTCTGCTTGCTCTGAACATCTCTGAAATCTGGTTCCTTGTCTCCCATCATCTCCTGGATATCCAGCAGTAACCCGACACAACCGCATCTTTTTAAACTCTTGCTTACCATTGGATCTGTGACCACTCAAGCTCTCCGGGGGAGGAGATGTGATGGGACCAGTATGAGGGTCAGTTGTCTAGCTCTGAGCCAGTTAGCCCCCTGCCAAGGAGGAGTGATGTGTCTTATAAAAGCCCGAGGCTTGGGAAAAGCAGCTCTCCGAGAAGAGGGCACGGGCTGAGCACCCTAAAATGAGCAGATGAGGAACATTGTGACGAGTGTCCAGGAGAGTTCTGATTCAGAATGTTGTGGCTGAGGGAGGGTTTAGAGAAACACTTTACAGTGAAACTCTCTCTCTCTCTCTCTCTCTCTCTCTCTCTCTCTCTCTCTCTCTGTCTTTCTCTCATCCTTTATTTTACTGATTTT
>NW_026067906.1:8572925-8631001 GCF_014885135.2 Alexandromys fortis | reverse complement strand
CTCTCTCTCTCTCTCTCTCTCTCTCTCTCTCTCTCTCTCTCTCTCTCTCTCTCTCTCAATGGATCTCTATATTATTGAAGTTACCTTCAGCGTTGGCATTCTACAGTCACAAATCAAGTGCTCCTAAACAGAAGGAGCCTCACAGATCTTGGGGTCTGCAATGTAAAAAAGGAGGCATGTAGGCTAGCGGTGCTGGTGCCCCAGGAGTTCCAAGGCATTTACAAGTGAGTTCCCACCGACTGGGCTCTCGTCCTGAGAAACAAGTTCCCGTGGCAGGGAGCCAGGCTGTTTATAGCTGCATCACCGAGCTGTGTCCTCAGAGCGGGATTATAAAAAATTATGTCTTCTCCAGCGGGGCCTTGCCTAAATAGGAAGTCTGGAAATCACCTGAACCAAGACTTGGCTCTGTGGCTCCTGAGGGCAGTTAGTTTATACTCTGGCTAGTGATAATATCCTAACTCACTATTTTCTTTGTAAAATATGTATTTTAGAAGACACTCACTATTCCAGCAAAGACAAATTACAGAATGTAGCTATATCAGGTGAAGAAGCCGTGTTATGGCTAGACTAAAGAAGTAAGCGTTTAAATCCAGAAAAATAGGAAGGATGCGGCGAACAGTACAGGAGCAAGCGGTTCATCAGCCCACAGTACAGGACCACTTCTTCAGACCCACGTGACCCCAGCTGCCTAGCGCTCACCTATCAGATGGCCAGTACAATCACTTTAAATGAGTAAGAGCTCAGGGACAGAAACTTTAGGGATTCTGCCCCAGGTCGCATATAGAAAGTGGCAGAACCAGCTCTAATCCTGGTCTGCTCCAGTGCCTAAGTGTTTTCGACCACGTGATTTCATGATTTGCTTGCTTCTTGATCATCACTAGCGACTGATCTGCCGTGATCGTTTTCACCCTGTTAGGTTGTGAGCCACGCAAGAGATTAACAGAGGTTTTGGAAACCAAGCTCCCAAACAAATCTCCCCGAATTTAATCAAGCTTTGAAAAACAGAACGTGCCCGAATGTGAGGGGAGGCTGTCTGTGTTCAGGGGCTGAGTCGTTACTCACCCTGCGCGCGAGGCCCTGAAGCCATGCTAACTAACACTAGGGGCTGGGAATGTAGCTCAGGAGACTGCTTGCCCCGTCTGCCCAAAGCTCTATGTTTGATCCACAGAGCAGCATAAACCAGATGCGGCCCACACCAACAACCCGAGCATCCAGAAAGTAGATAGAGGAGGATTAGGAGCTAAAGGTCATTTTCACCTATAAATGGAGTTTGACACTAGGCCTGGGCTACAGAAGACTCTGTCTCAAAATGCCAGGGATAAAACACATGTAATCAATAACTTACAAGAAAACCAGCACATGTATGCTTTATGGCAGCTTACCTTAGATTTTTTTTCTGTTTTGTATAATCCTTATAACTTTATTACCCTAAACCTCAATTCAGACCCTTAAATAAATTTAAATGCTCAATGTAATGTTGTTGGTTGAGTGACTACAGTTGATCTAAAATCCTAATTGGTCATTTTTTTTCAGCTGTTGCATCTTTCAGTAGGAGTTGATTTGGCCAAGATCTAGGTATAGCCACACAGAAGCCCCAGAAATCTCAGGGACCTAAAAGCACCCATAGTGCTTTGCAGGACTCTTATTTTCATCCCTTGGTGTTTACATGAAGCTTGTGAGATTAGTATTGATGGGACTATTTTACAGATGAGGGACCAGAGGGTGAAAGAGGTTAAGGAATTGTCCATGATCAGAGAACTTTAACATACAACAGGTAAGATTCAACTCTAGGCTGTCTGAGCCAGAAACTTGTAAATTATGGTTTATAACTTCGATAGGGTCAAAGGAGAACTGAGGAGTGAGTACCTGGCTGGCTGAGCAGCAACAGGCTGCTATTCCCTTCTCTCATTCTTCATTTAAACTGACTCCCCCCCCCATCAAGTCCCCCTCCTCATCGGCCCAAAGAGCAATCGGGGGAGGGGGAGGGAAATGGGAGGCAGTGGCGGGGAGGAGGCAGAAATCTTAAATAAATAAATAAATTTAAAAAAGGAAAAAAAAAAAAACTGACTCTCTCCACCATGTCTGCTCTGATTCGTTCCTTACTTCCAAGAAGAAATCTATCTTGGGTGACTATGTTACTCACTTTGGGAGTTTATGACAAGAGCTACAGACTGAATGGCTTGTTTCAGAAGATACTCAGGAATGTCATTTTTTCCCTTTCCTTTCCTTTATTTATTTATTTATTTGGCAGGATTTTTTTTTTTTTTTTGTGTGTAGTTCTCACTGTCCTGGAATTTGCTCCGTAGACCAGGGTGACCTCAAATACACCTGAGTGCTAGGATTAGACATATGCC
Organism: Alexandromys fortis; assembly: GCF_014885135.2. Classification (NCBI taxonomy): domain Eukaryota; kingdom Metazoa; phylum Chordata; class Mammalia; order Rodentia; family Cricetidae; genus Alexandromys; species Alexandromys fortis. The sequence continues at coordinate 8,628,647 of NW_026067906.1, read as the reverse complement.
ACCACCGCCCGGCTCTGAGTGGCTTCTTTAAACAATATTATTTCTTCTATTTCTGGAGGCTGCAAGTCCAAGATCAGAGTGCAAATAGGACCGGATTCTGTGAACCTTCTCTTAGGTTTCACGCTGGTGACGAGTGAAGGTATCCTCACATGGCAGAAGAGTTGTGTCGACCTTCTGGGTTCTTGTATGGATGCTAATCCCACCAAGATAGAGCCAATGCAAAGAGAAATATTCAACATAAGAATTTATGTGTGATTAGAAATATTCCATCCTTTGCAGGAATCAAGTTCTGATTGCAGAGACAGAGAGCTTTTGAGAATACAGGACAATCTGACAGGCCTTAACAGTAAGCTTTGTATCACACTTCACATTGCCCTGAAATCTGAGATTTAGAATCACACACATAAGTCTCTCCCTCTGTGTGTGTGTGGGGGGGAGGGGGTGTGTGGGTGTGTGTTTGGGAGTCGCAAAGTTGGCAGTTTCATCAGACTCTATTGAAGAACATTAATCTGGTTCCAGGAGTTGGTTTTGAAAAAAGAGGTATATAAATATCACCTTGTGCTTTCATATTCTATACAGGGGTGTGTGGGTAAATCTGTGAGATAATCTTGGAATGTGTGCTTGGCCCAGGAGTGTGAATATTTGTAGCTATGACAGGCATTTCAAAATCACACTCCAAAGAGTTTAGCCAATACCCTTTCTCACCGACGTACATGAGAACGCTTGTTCCCAGTGCATTCGCCAGCGGATTGCGCAACCAACACCTTGGCTCCTTGCCTATCTGATAGGTGAGAAAAGGAGGCTTCATTGTGGGGCTTGTTTGCATTTCTCTCATTTCATTTCCTTTTTGATGAATTGTTTGTTTGTAATCTTTCCTATTTTTTCCCTTGTTGGATGGAAGGCTTAGCTACTTGAGTAGTTTTTAACCCTTACGTCATTTCTTTTGTGATACCAGTTGAAAGCACATTTTTAAAATCTATCATTTGTCTTTATCCTTCACTGCAGATTTTCTTTTTCACAAAGCTATTTTCATGTTTTTTATTATGTTTTTAAGATTTTGAACCCTGCATAGAAAGTCTCTCATAACGTATTATTGCACATGTTTTTTTTTTTAATCTTATTTTTACTTACATATATGTATGTGTCTCTCTGTGTGTGTCCTGTGCCCTCAGAGGTCAGAAGATGATGTCTGACTCTCCGAGCTGAAGTTACAGGTAATTTTGAACATTATCCTGAGGTGGGCACGGGGGCTCAAACTCGGGGCTTCTGCAAGTTAGCAAGTGTTCTTAACCATGGCGCCATTTCTCCAGCCCCAAGACTCTAAACACCCACCACAGTTCCTTTTGTAATGTTTCATATTTTATTTCTTGTGCTTTGTTATTGATTCATTTGCTATTTGTTTTGCCTAAAGATGCCACAGATAAAATGAACTTGTTCTGCAGACTAACCAGTTTTCCAACACCACTTGCAAACCCATCGTTCCTTCACAATTCATAATGCTATTCTTCATTCAATCCTGACAGGTGCTTGGCTTATTTATAGGCTTCTTTTTAGTGATATTATTCAGGTTAAGTGCCAGGCAGTTCTCTCTTCAGTCACATGTAGGCACAGACTGTTTGAATTGTGGCTTTGTAGTAAGTTCTAAATATCTATTCGTCTAACAATCCACGTTATATCTCTTTTTCAGAATTGTTCCTTTCAATTTTCCTATGTTTAATTGCTTATCAGTTTCATACATTTATGTAACACATTTTAGTCCTTGTCTCTGTCATCCCAGTTGCTTTCTCACCGGCATCTTTCTCCTTCATTTGTCCCCCTACCTACTTCCGTGTATTCTTTGTGTGTATGGGAGACCTATTGAATTTAGCCAGAGTTACTTGCCCAAGTGTGGGTGGGACGTTATTCAGTGGAGCTAGGGCAGTTTATCAGCAGCTGCACTCCTGAGGAAAGAGACACCCTTCTCCCACAAGCATTGGTTGGCAATGGTCCCTCTGGGAGAGAGGTGGGGTCTCCTGGGGACTCCGCCATCCATGATGAGATGTTCATGAGCCCAATCTTGTGCAAGTATTGTCAGCTAACCACCATGGCAATAAGTTTATGAGAATAATAGCTACATTGCGTATAGAAGACATCTATTTGTTGCACATTTCCCCATCTTTGGTTCTTCCACTCTTTTTGGCCCTTCTGTGATGTTCTCTGAGCCTTGGCTAGTGTGTTAAAGCTGCCTGAATGGGGTTGAGCACCCGCTATTGCTGGTTTTTTTTTTTTTTTTTTTTTTTTTGGCTTTGGCTCCATATGGGCTTTTGCATTAACCAAATTTTTAAAGGTGTCTGCTTAACAATGTGTGTTAAACCTAGGATGATAGAAAGGTCCCATGGGGGATGGAAGGGGGGACAGTAGAGCACATCAGTCCTGTGGGGTTTTTTATGTATTTATTTTATATGTGGATTTTGGTAATAGCTTGCCTAGTACAAAAATGTCCTCTGGTCATGTTAATATGAACATGTTAATTATCAAATTATAGTTGAGAAAATTATTATTTGTTTTATTATTTATTACTATTTGTATGTAGATTTAAAAGCATAGGCACTAAGAGCTGTAGGAAAGCCAGGGATGGTGACACATGCCCTCAATCCCAGCACTTGGAAAGCAGAGGTGGGTGATCAATGCCAACCTGGTCTGCTTAGAGAGCTCCAGGACAGTCAGGGCTACATAGAGACCTTGTCTCAAAAACCAAAGATTAAAACAAACAAACAAACAAACAAACAAACAAACAAACAGAGCTAAAGGGGGGGGACAACAGGACCATAGTGCATTTCCTAGAGTGGGTGTGGGCTTTTCAGAAAAGCCACCGTGCCACACACTTCTATTCAAGAACATGCCTTTCTACCTACCCATGTCTTTTTGGTTCATCTATACAATACTTAAAACATTTTCTTGATGAATGTCTTACAAATTCTGTTATGTTCCTTTCTTGGAATTTTGTCTCTTACTGCTATTGAACATGGGGCTTTTTAAGTAAAGATGGCTGAGTGTCTGAAAGTGTCAGACTCAAACCCAAAACCATATATAAAATCATCTAGTTCTCTTCCCCCAAAACTCTACAGTTGTCCCAATGTCGCTGTGCAGAGCCGAATATTCACAAGCACAAGGTTATATAAAGATCCAGTGAGAACACCATGCACACACATCTGCCTGTTGCCTCCAGGGCTCTTCTTCTATCTTCTATTTACAGTTAGACAGTCTCCACTTTATCAGTAAGGATCTCTTCTTCTTCTTCTTCTTCTTCTTCTTCTTCTTCTTCTTCTTCTTCTTCTTCTTCTTCTTCTTCTTCTTCTTTCTCCTCCTCCTCCTCCTCCTGCTCCTCCTCCTCCCTCGTCCTATTCCTCCTTCTATTCCTCCTCTTCCTCCTCCTCCTCTTCATTTTGCCAGTTGGTTAAGTCATAAGAATTCTACCTTGTATTTATTGGCTTTGTTTCTATCACCTTTTTCTTGGAATATCAGATATATTGGTGACATCAGATGAAGGATTCTAATCTTTTAAAGAAAAATAAATGAAATAGTGGAAGGGATAAAGAGGTAAAAAACAAAACAAAGCAAAGCAAAAACTCTACAAAAAAACAAGCTCAGAGTTCACTATTCATATTTGGCTCTGCGGTCCCTGAGGAGGGTTAGGAAGCCATTTCTCTGGGATGTAATTGTGTTGAGTTTAGAATACATTCACTTACTCACATCAAGGAAGGGGGACCCTCTCTCTTTTGGTAACAAATGTGTTTTGCCTCATTAATTACTGAAATAAAAGCAGGGTTGTGTTCAGGCCACAGGCCTATCTTCTTCCTTGCAATTATCTTGCTAATACAGTTTTGCCAGTCTCTTTAATAGTCTCTGCCTGACTCACTTAGATAAACTTTGCCTTTCTTAGTGACTGGACTGACATTGCTACCAGAAAGAGCAGTGTTGGCACATAACTGACACACACGGGGCTGTCAGCTAGCAGAACAATGTTGCTCTCATTTTTTTTTTTTTCGTCCTGACTGAGTTTGGCTTGGTTTGGTTTTTGCCCCTCAGAGAACTTATTATAGTATTTGAGGAAAACTTCCTTTAATAAGAAGAAATAACCACAGTGGAACAGTTCCTACCCTCACCCTCCAAAACCTTTGTTATGATTAAGTCCTTGAAGATAATTTTAGAAAGTCATTTCGGTACCACAAGAGGAGTTTTGCCCCTATTTTCTGACAACCCAAAGTGTTCAAGATGGGGACCTCTCTAAACAAGTGTCTTAATGGGAAAATGATTTTAAGTGTTTGGAAATTCCTCGCCGGCTGTGTCGGGGAGAAAGTGTCACTGTGTTAGGAGGTGAACGCTGCTGCTGCATGCATTCCAATGTCTGGTAAAGAAAACACTGATGGGACGGGCGCAAGTGAGAAATGCGATTAGGATGAGATTTCCTAGCCAAACAGTGCCACTGGTGGCCATCAAAGTCCAACAGTGCCACTGGTGGCCGTCAAAGTCCAACAGTGCCAATGTCGCCGTCAAAGCCAAACAGGCCTGAATATGCACCCGGCTTTATGGTATACAAAGGTCATGAAGTTGTGTGTTTGCCTTAATCTCTTCAGACCACAGATTTTTCAAGCATTAACACAAACTCTCTCCCCACCCCGTGCCCACCCATCCCGTGAATGCTAACTTCTTTGAACTAGCTAAGACATAAAAACACCGAAGAGCTTTGAAATAGTAGAGATGGTTTTTAAGCTTCAAAAGAAGGGCTGTTGTAAGAATGTGACGAGACTCATTTAGAACCTGGGATGCACTGATTATAAACATAGGGTCAGAACTCAATGGGATGGACACCTCTAGCCCCAGCCACTCAAGACACTGGAGCAGGAGGATTGCTCGAGCCTGGGAGTTCTAGGCCAGTGTAGGCAACACAGTAAGACTCATTAAAACATGAAACAAGGTGCTAGGGAGATGGCTCAGCTGGTTAAAGTGGCATACCAACTGAGCCTCTGAGTTTGCATTCCTGCCATGCATGCTGCGTGTGACAGTGTACACCTATAACCCCAGTGCAGGAGATGCAGTCACAGATCAATCCCTAGAGCTTGCTGGCCACCAAGCCTAGCCTAAGCAATGAGCTCCAGGTTCAGTAAGAGAGCCTATCTTACAAGTTAGGTAGAAAGACATGGGAGAAGACACCTGCCATGGACCTCTGGCCATCCCATGCGTGTGCACTCTTGTACGTGTATGTACAACTGACATACATGCCCACACGTATGACTAAATCCACACATACAGACTACATAGACACACAAACAAAACAAAACAACAAAGTGAAGCAGTCCTACCCACAACAAAAACTCAAAAGGCAATTTTACACCACTATGTGGAGCTGGTAACAATAACAATGAACTTCTGGTGCCTTAAACATAGAATACCTTGGGGCCTCTTAGGAACAAAGGCTTTAAGTGGTAAATAAGAGGCAAAGAAAATCAAATGGTGACAGCATCCCTAAAATCTCTGTCATAAACAAATGTTTTCACATGGAATTTTATAATTATATGAAAATATCTCCAAATTCTAGTCGTTCAGTCCCTTCCCCAAGGAGGTTACTACCTCATTGACTTTGTCTTTGAGGGAACTCATCATGCCCATAATTAGAGCAATAAAAACTCATCCTTGTAACAAACCGGAATGTGTACTAAGGTACCAGCCAAATAAAAAGGGTTCTTGCTCAGATACTGGGGTGGCTCCTGCTGGTTGGAGACCTCGGTTGGAGATCTCTATCCACTTGTGTCGGAGCAATAGGACTTTCCCCATCATAGTCCCAGAACTGTAGAAGGGGTTTGCAATCCTTATTTCCTTGTTCTTTATTGTTTCCCCAAGTTCATCATCTTCCAGGGATGGACCAGTGACCTGACTTTACCCCTCACGGGGATTCATCGTACAGTGAGAGCGTGACTCAAGTCCTGTTACATGGCACAGTGCCCTGGTTTCCGTTGTTGCGGACTCTCGGTGTTGAGTCAGGTTCCTGCCACACTGTCAGAGTCTGAAGTTTAAGTGCTCCTGCCCTCTAGCCCCTGCTCACCTCATGTGCCTATTTCGGTCACAAGGATGGTGACTGCATGTGCCATTTAAGTCTGAGTCAGGCCCCTCTCTGTAGCAAACTCCAGAAATAATGCTTCGTGGCAGATTCACCAAAGAATTAGTTGAAAAGAACCCAAATCATCAACAAATCAAGAATATGATCTCTCTCCTTTTGTAGTTAGCTGTGTGGTGTTAGTGTTCCTGTTTCCTGGACTTGGATGACTTTATTTTGTTGTACCCATTTGCTGTAAATTGGGTATAGGATATTATACTTCTTACCTAAGAGATAGTATAGAGTGATAGTTTAAGAACAGCGTCTGTGGGAGAAGAATTTCCGGCAGTCAAATTCTTTTTCTATCATTTACCTGCTCAAGGTCTGTTTTGCTTTTAAGCAAAGTGCTTCATCTTCAGACACAGCAGGTTCCATGTTTTTAAAATGGTGATATTTTGATGTCATGTTTTGTTCCTTAAAGTTTCGTATACAGAATTTCTATTTCCCAGTGGAACGGCACAGGAGACGAGGCCTTTAAGAGGTAGTTATGTTTATGGGAGGCCATGCGCGAGGAGTCCCAATGTTGGGATTAGTGTCCTCATAAGCAGTGTCCTCATAATAGTCCTGTTTTAAAACTTTTAAGAAAACCTCCATGTTCTCTCTCTCTCTCTCTCTCTCTCTCTCTCTCTCTCTCTCTCTCCCCCTCTCTCCTCCCCTCTCCCTCCCTCCCTCCTCTCCATCCCTCCCCCCTCTCCCTCCCTCCGCCCTCTGTCTCTCTCTTTCTGTTTTCATACAAATTTTATATTTTTCCTTTGACTAGTTCTGTTAAGAATATTTTTGGGGGGTGGTCCAAATGCTTAGTGAGTGAAGATGCTTGCAGTGTGAGTTTAATGACTTAAGTTTGATCCCAGGAACCCATGTATACGTGGAGGAGGGAACTGCTTAATACACACACACACACCACCACCACCACCACCACTGTATTATTAATGTATGGATCTGAGCAATGGAAAAGACCAATAATGTGTAATAGTATCCCATATTCTTAGATCATACTTTGAGGATTAGGAGGGAAGGGAGACCTGTTTGGAGGGTGCCATCAGATGAAACTGAACACAACCTAAACATACACTATAAAGTAGGAGTCTGAGAAACCGAGTGATACCCTAGTCAGTTCATCATACTGTATCAAAGTACAAGGTGGGTATTTTATCAACGATGGAAGTTCATTCTTCAGTGTGTGGAGTCTCGTAAGTCCACGGTTCTGACTAGACTCGGAGCTTGGTAAGGACTTGTCTCCTGATTTATAAATGATGCCTGCTGGCTGTGCTATCACAAGGCAGAGGAGGGCAAGACACATGAAGCCTCATTTACAAAACTTAATTAGCATATATCAATTATGCACAGCAATGAACTTCATTATGATGTTTTCATATGCAATATTATAGCTCAATCACGTTCACCCACCTGCTACGTTTTTTTTTCCTTCCTCGCTCCCACCAATCCCCTCCCTTCTTGCCCACTAAGCTCTTCTTCTCTCGCTTTTTTTTATTTTCATTTATTTTGCTGATCCAATGACTTTCATTAGGGTCGTTTACAACACAGGCATTTTGAAAGACGATGTGTTTTGTTTTATATTTCGGATGCATATGGGTGCGTTGCCCGTAAGTATGTCTGTGCACCATGAACATGCCAGGTGCCCGTGGCGTGCAGATGAAGGTGTCAGATACCCTGAGACTGGAGTTACATATTGGTGTGAGCTGCTCTGTGGGGGCTGGGACTTGAACCTTGGTCCTCTGGAAGAGCCAGTGAGTCTCACCACTGAGTCATCTTTCCAGCTTCACAGGAACACACAAAGAATTTTGTTACTAGGAGCATGTGTGCCCTAACAATAGTCATGCCACCGAAGAAACTCCCTCTCCTCTCCCATCAGTCATAAACGTCACATAAACCCTCTGAGAGGGCTGAGGACCCATGAGACACTCTCCTTCCAGAATAGGGTGTTGATGGGCCCACGAACCTTCTTATTTATTTATTTTTACCCCCACTTCACGAACTCCTTCTGTTACTACTCTCCCTATCCTTCCACCTCCTTGCACCCAACTTTGAGTGCAGCGCACAACGTCTGTCTGTGCTCTGTGCACTACCATATAGATATCCATTTCAAGATTTAAAGAGAGAGAGAGAGAGAGAGAGAGAGAGAGAGAGAGAGAGAGAGAGAGAGAGAGAGAGAGAGCGCTCTAGTCACTGGTAAGAAGTCCTTTATTCAATAGGACCCTGGGGGCTTATATACCCAACAGTCAAGTGGGCCAACAGGTGAAAACCTTATCCTCTGATCCTCAAGGCCAAGGCAACACGCGCTCGTGAAGCAGAGCTGGTAAACAACTTTGACACAGCTTTCAGTAACTCAAATCAGAAGGAAAGTAAAGATCTCTAGCAGGGAAGACAGCTGGAGGCCAGGACTCCAAATGGTCCCAACATTTGAGATTAATTTTTTCTTTTTTTCCTGCATAGGTCCAGCTTATATTGTCCAGCTTTTCTTGGAAACAGAATCTGCTCTGGCATATGGCCAACTTATCAGGGGACGCACCGGCATACAACAACTATCAAATGTCAATAGTTGCTCAGTTAGTGATGTGATTCTGTTGCTACCTTCCCATCTCTACGCTGGGACTTTTGTCTGACTGGAAGTTGTTCGGGACTTTTGCACGCTGTCACAGTGACTGTGAATTCGTGTGTCATTCTTCCGGTGTCTGGAAAACAGCTTCCTTGATGTCATCAACTCTCCCAGACTCTTCCAGTCTCTTCACCCCCCTCCTCCGCATAGATCTCTGAGCCTTGAGGGAAGGGACTTGATGTGAACGTTCCGTTTGGGGCTGAGGACTCTCCAGTCTTTTATTTTTGTCCTCTGTGATGAACACAATCTTATAGAGATCTTAGGCAGGTAATTACAACTGCCGTGAGTTCAAGAGTTCAATCGCCACGCTGTTCCTGGAAGTCTGTCTCCTGTACACCGCCCACCACATTCCTCCAGGTCCTACAGTATTTCAGCCTTTTCTGAGACATTTCCAGAGCCTTGGCAGGGGTGTCATAGATGTCTTACTTACATCTGGGCATTCGACAGTCACTTATTCCCCATGCTTTGACCAATTATGAGTTTCTATAATCATCACTTATTATTGTTTAAGCTTCTCTGATCAAAGCTGACAGCAACACTAATTTAGAGCCATAAACAGTTATTTAGAAGGCAATTTGACAGACACATCATGTCCGTTTAGCAAAACAACAGTAAGTAGTTTTGTTACTAGGGACTATGACATTCTCAGCCACAGGCTTTTGACCAGGTTTATACTCCCAGATGTGAATTCCTTCCTGGGGAATAGGCATCAAATACAGTCGGAAAATGGCTGGCTACTGCTATAATAGACTTGCCACTCTTTCAATAGTGGGCTCATCCTTCTTGAGTGATTGGTATAGACACAGGGTCAACAGGAGAATATGAGTCTTGATGCCAGGTGGTCTGCCCATCACCTTCCAGCTTTGTGAGAGCTCACTAGCAGGGAAGGAACCTCCAAGACCGGTTCCAGCTTGGTCTCTCTGGGTCCTACAACCAAGGCTTGTGGCTTTCTCAGCAACAAGGTCTTACCAACTAGTTCTGGAAGACTACCAACAATAGGAGTGATTTGGCTGTATGGCTTTTTAGGAGGGTCTCCATGTCTCTGTGACCAACAACATACAGAGAGGTAACCCAGTCCTCTATTTTCAGTTAAGGAATGGTGGTTTCTGGGAGCAGCTTTATTTACCTAGACAGGAAAACTCCATTCAGCTTTCAACTTTTTTTTTTGTTTTATGAGCATACCAAGTATCAGAATGATGTATGGCTTTTTCATACACAGTATTAGTTTTGGTAGACCTACCCCCTCACCCCCCCTCTCCTTCATCTCCCTGCTTCCTTTTTTGCTTAATCCTTTCTACCCCATGTATTCTTCCTTCCAGTTTCATATTGAATACACTTTACTCCCCTGTTTTAAAAAATCTCTTCCCACATCATGGGTCTCTACTTACTTTTGTATGGTTTACACATACTAAGCATATATGCACATATAAAAAAGTTAGGAGGTTGGATCCACATATTAAAACATGAGATATACCTCTTTTTGAGCCTGAGTTACTTAACTGGATATGGATATAATATTTTCCAATCTAATAAATTTCCTGCATGTTTAATAATTTACTTTTTCTTTATGGATGAGTGATCCATTGTACCTACGAACTTCATTTTCATGATCCATTATCCGTTTTATTTCCTTGCTTTTATGAAGAGAGCAGCAATAAACGTGGATGTGCAATTACCTTTGTGGTTCCATAGAAATAGGGAAATATTAGAAATATCATGGTATATAACCATCATAACAACCATTTAAGATAGTTTATTTATTTTCTCTTTTTCCAGATGAGTACACCTCAGTCACAAACTGATTGGGAAAGTGCTACACACCAGAAACACACACACGAGTAACAGATCGTATTTATGATTTAGGAATGCACACATGAATATATGACAGCCACTAGCAAATAAAGAGACCGTGAATTTTAAAAACAACGAGGGGTTTATGGAAGGGCTTGGAGAGAGGAAGGGGAAAGAGGAAATGATATAATTATAATCTTAAAAATAATAAAAAAAGAAATCCGCAAAATTGGAGTATGAGCCATTGCAGACTTTGATCTGAACAACAAAGTCATGAGCACTGCCGTGTCTCCGTTCATCCTGTCAGTAGATGGAGGTCTCCATGAGGCAGATCATTTAACTGTAATTTTCTGCATTCAGGTTCTTAATATATATGCAAACATATACCAGGCATATACAGTTAAAAATTTCGAAGGCAACATAGAATTGTGTCCCTGCTATGGTTTCTTTCTACCAATATTTGTAAGTTGTTTAGCTCTAGCTGTCCTGGAACTTGCTCTGACCAGGCTGGCCTTGAACTCAGAGACATTCACCTTCTTCTGCCTCCCGAGTGCTGGGATTAGTGGCATGCGCCACCACTGCCTGGCGATATCACTCTTTATACATTGTTTTAATCCACAAATCTTTAGATCCATAAAACGGCAACAGATGAATATGAAGAGTCTTGAATTTTCTGAGTTGACAACTTTAAATTTCACAAAAGATAATCAGGTGTATTTTGTAATATGTGAATAGCATTTCCCTCAAAATGATTAAAAAAATCATGGATGAGATAAGCTTTTCTGCCTTTTCTTCACATATTTGCATGCACGCTTGAGCTTGGCTTCTCTACTCTTACACTGTTTTTAGTTGTGTTTCAGAACACAGATAGTCTGCCTTTTTGAAGATCAAATATAAGTACATGTACCTTTAGAAAAATTCTGTGTTATACATACAATTTTAAAGAAAATTTGCATACTAATGAGATTTTATTTTCATATAAAACATTAAATTGTAACCCCACATTGGATGCTGTAGAACACAGAGAATCCTCGTGCGCTTTTCAGGACTGGTATCCTGATTTTGTAATCGTCAAAGCTAAGGAGGACTTCTCATATAAAAACATAATACAAAATGGCAGAAATACATTTAGGACCATTTTAGAAATTGTTGAAAATTTTGTCTTAAACCCAAGCCAACCTTATTTAAACTATTATTTTATGAAACTCAATTCAGAAACTTATCCATCATTTAAAAGTCAAACCTTTTAATTTAATACAGTACAAAGATACACTAATTCGATTCTTAAATAAGGGAGAACGATGGTAGGAAAATATTTAAAGTGTTCGGTTTCCCTTAATTACCCCATTATGTTTCCAATTACACCACTACGTTTCTCTAAAAGCAGATAGAATGGCATCTTCAGCAAAAGCACTGCAGCTCAGCACATCTTCTCCCGAGTCTGAGACGTTAGACAGAAGATACCATGTGTCTGAGCCACAGAACACGAAGAAGTCAAGCTGGTATGCATCTAGCTTTCAAAGTGCCAAAAGGTGCCACGTAAGCTATGGGAGAAGAGTCACCATCAAATATCCTTGTGAGTGTTGTGAGCTATGATAACGACTGGCGTGGTACAATCACGGGTGCAGTTGTGACATGCACAACATCGGGACAGCTAGTCACTTTCTGATTGAACTTAGGTCCCACTCCACAGGTTGAAACCCATACTTGACACCATTATTAGGCTAAAAACCTATGGCTAGACAGGCCATAGACCCTTGGCAAGGACTTATTATTATGCTGTTTAATGAACACAGCCTTAAACCAACGTCTAATAACTTACTTTTGTACCCACAGAGCAATGAATCTCTCAGCCCTCATTGAGTAAGCTTCTATTTGCATTAGATGGTGATTAACATGAAATGTTTTTAATATAATGTCCAAGGAAAACCTCTGATTTAAAGAGAAGCTAGTGCTCTCACATCTTGCATTTTTAGAACTTGCTGCCAGACTCTGCCAGAATAGTGCTCCTTTGGACTTACTAAAGTATACACACACACACACACACATATATATATATATATATATATTTAAACCTTAATGGCATACAAAGATTACTACTTTTTATATTGAGTAGAAGCAAGCGACAAACCCTGCCCACATTCAAGGGGTGTGATTTTACAGGCTGTGAGGAGTAAGAGTCAAAATCCATTTCTACTTACTTCCATACTCCTAATCTGTTTGGTTTTTTAAACCCGAAATTCTAGGGTTCTATTGTTTGGATTCTTTTCTTCTTTGCCTACTCTGTTGGGGGTGCCCCATCAGCCTCTCTATCTGTTGGGAGCAGTGATCCTGAATTTCTTGTAAACAACTTGTTTTCCCCTGATCTGAGTGCCTACAGCTGCTCTGAGCAAGAGATCCTCAGGAGTTCATGATGACAGGAGAGGGGTTTCTGGTGTGTTTGGCTGGGATGTGGTTATCTCTATATAAGCTGCTCCTGAACACAATAAAAAGGACATTCTTGGGGCATTCTGGCATCAAGGATGACCTGTGTCTTTCTGTCTGTGAGTCTCTGTGTGTTTCAATCTCCAGCCCCTTGCCCGGTGCACGAACTGTACGGAGGAGCATAGAGAGAAAATGGGCGTGGTGCGCCGCACTATCTTTGTTTTAACTTCATCTCTTTTTTGTTTTCTGCATTTACATGATTTGAGAACAGGTTCCCTGGCCCCTGAGTCCCTGCTGGGGGTTGGAAAGAGTATAGCATGGTTATTTATTACTCTGGCCTCCTGGTCAATGGGCTACTTCCAAGGATAGCGGGCTCCAGATCCAAATAAGAGGAATCTCAGTTAGTGACATTCTCTTTGTTGTCAGTAACTCCTTCTTCCCTTGAACCGTTTGAACTGCCCATCTTGGGGACAGTGAATGACTTAATTGTTACTCTAACTTTTGCCACACTCTTTAAATAGGTGTTTTTCAAATTCTCAAATCACATGCACAGAACAGCTACCTCACTGACTCATGAATCTGCACACTTTTCTTCTTCTGATCGCATCTAGTCTAGTGGATTTAAATTGCGTATTTCTCCTCACCTTTTCATTTACAGCTTTGTTCCTCTCCTTTAGCATCCTGACTAGAAGTTTCCACTGGATTATCTTCCATAGACTTCATACTTGACACATCTCAAACCTTCAACTCAAATTCTCACCTACCTTCCAATCCTAACCTGCTCACACACATTCTAGTCTTGGTAGGTATCAGTGTTATTCTCATAGCAGGAAGTCATTCTTGACTCTCACCCTTTCCTCAAGTGCAGCATCTGGAAACAACCCTGCCGGCTCTTCCCCCTATAAAGTGGCTTCCTTCCCTCATCTCCACTGTTTCTCTCCTTATCCCAGCCTTCATCTTTGTTCTGGGTCACCCAGTCTTCCCAGCATACTTTTAATTAGTCTCCTCGCTTCTTCTCTCTCTCTCCTGACTTTTTACTTCAGATTTTAGTAACGGGGCTGCTAGGATGAGCATTTCAGTCTCTGGGCCACACTGTGTGCCTCCTCCCCTCAAAGCCACCCTGGGGGCCTCTTGCCACATGGTGAGCAAAAGGCAAGATTGTAAAGATGTTGAAACTACAGAAACAGAACATGGAACGATAGTTACCGAAGGCTGGGAAGCTGCGGAATGAGTGGTCAGTTGAGTTGTTTACCAAACAATACAACATTAGATAGGAGAAATAAAAAAAATTATGTTGTGATGGGGGAGGGGGCGTTGGAGAGAGATCTCTACAGTTATGAGTCCTGACTTCTCTTACAGAGGACCTAGGTTTGATTCTTAACTCCCACATGGTAGCTCACGACCGTCCGTCACTCTAATCCGTTACTCTAATTTCAGTGAATCTGATGCCTTCTCCTGACCACTGTGGGCACCAGCATGAACATGATTTATATGCATAGATGCAGGCAAAACTGCTTATACATATAGGATAAAATAAATGCATCTAAAAAAAACCTCCTTTGTATAAGATGATGATCGTAATTAATGATGATAGAGTGTATTCTTTAAAAATGTCAGGAGACCCCATATCAAAATGATGACGATGAGAGATAACACCTTTTTTAATTTGCTATATATGACAGTCCTGTAATGTATGTATGTATGAATCAAAATATTATATGGCCTATGATAAATAATTTCATTTGTTCATTAAAAGGGCCATAAAGGCTCCCAAAGTTGGTTCTTCTGTGGCACTGTGGTGTTTGCTCTGTCCCTTCTTTGGCTCATTTTTCTTGTGTCACATGACTCTCTTGCTATTCTTTGATTCTATCACACACACTGCCCCCTTCAGGCCTTTGAATTCCCTGTCTGCTTCTGTAGCTGGATCCCCCAAAGGTCACCTTCTCATGGGGTCTTCTGATCCTTCATCGGTTTCATCTGAGTTAGTGCCCTTCTTCACACTTCTACTTTATTCTCTATTTCCTTCTCACATTGGTTGTTTTCTTCCCCCTAAACTGTTTATCCTCTGACATAGTGTTCATTTATTTATCTGTCTGTGACTTGGCTCCCACACTGGCCCCTTACCAGTCAATTAAAGGCATCCCCAGTAGGTAACGGGCCGTTGGGTTGCCCATTTTCCTCCAGTACTTTATACGCTAACTGCCTTATGAGAAGTATAGAAAATTCAGTGGTTGAATAAATAGACAATAAAAATCTTTGCATCCTTAAGGTATTATCCTTGTCAAAACTGGCTTTAGTCACCTTTACACATCTGGGAAGGGGGAACCTCAGCTGAGGAATTGCCTCATCAGAGTGCCCTGTGGACATATCTGTAGGGGTGCTCCCTTGATTTCTGATGGATGTAGGGAGGCCCAGCCCACTATAGGAGGTCCTATCCCCAGGCCGGGGGGCCTGTGCCACATAAGAAAGGTAGCTGAACATATGCCTGGAAGCGAGCCAGTAATCAGCCTTCCTTTATGGTCTCTGCTTCAGTTTCTGCCTTTAGGTTTCTGTTTGAGCTCTTGTCCTGGGTTCCCCTTGATGGAAAACTATAAATTATAAGTTGAAATAGAGTTTTTCTTCTCCCAAGTTGGTTTTGTTCAGTGTTTTGGCACTGCTGTAGAAAGCAAAGGAGAACAATCATGTGAGTTTTGGAAACAACAGCCATCACACCTTC
This sequence comes from Alexandromys fortis, assembly GCF_014885135.2. Classification (NCBI taxonomy): domain Eukaryota; kingdom Metazoa; phylum Chordata; class Mammalia; order Rodentia; family Cricetidae; genus Alexandromys; species Alexandromys fortis. The sequence continues at coordinate 8,612,966 of NW_026067906.1, read as the reverse complement.
AGAATGGCGTTGGGGGACACCCAATTCATTGTATATTTAGAGTGAGTAGATTAATGATGTTTGAGGGTCCTTGGGTTAGTTCTTGGTTTTAAGGCTGTGTTGTTCTTCTTGCTCAGGCCCAATATTTCCAATGAAACCATATCCCTAGCAGCGAGTGGATTGCTGCTTAAGCTTCCTCCATGTTTACAGAAGTCTTAAGTTGGTTGCAGCTGCCAGCAGGCTGCCTCGACCTCGCCACTAACCTCTCCCCACTGCCTTGGCTCCGCGTTCTGTTTGTGGTTCACAGAGATATTTATCTTGATTTTGTACCCAGCTAATGTCCTAATGCTTTTATCATCTTTATATAGTTCTAATCATGGCTGAATGTTTCGGACAGAGAGGGTGTGGTAATTTATGAACTCACTGAACTCTTTTAGAGTTAGAAGGTAGAAGTCACCCTACATTTCTAAGCAACAGTTGAGTCATTGCCATATTGAAAAGTCCACGGGACAGCACATAAAAATTCAGATTTACAGTTTAGCATGGAAATTGGTAACATCTGGCAGCAGGAGGCCTCCGTTCCCATGTGTGACAACTGCTTGGAGGTGAGTAAACACCGCGAGAGGCCGTGGGTCATGTCCTCTACCGGCTGCCAAGTTCTCACGCTGCATACTTTCCTGGACCTGACAGGGTGACTTCACTTTGCTGCCTTATCTGTGTGACCCCTGAAGGTCTTTTAATTTGTGGTCCCTATTTTGAGTACACCGTGAGCTAAAGCATCAGGCGATTTATTAAAAGGTTAAAAATAAAACCTGCGAGTCAAAAAAACTTAGTCTTTCTTTTGAACAGGAGGGAGAGAGAGAGAGACAGAAAATGAGAGAAAGAAAGAAGATAGGAGGGGAAGAAAGATGGAAACAGAAAGAGAGAGAGAGAGATGGAGAAATTATGAGAAAGGGACCAGGAGGGGGATGAGTGAGGTGGAGGAGAGGGATGAGATAGAATGTGTGTATATGTGTACGCGTGTGAATGCATGAGAGACAGAGACACAGAGACACAGGAAGACAGAGAATTTGATGTTCCTCCCCCGTTTATGAGTACAAAGTTTTAAACCCTCCCAAACCTGCATTGTTCCCATTTTAGGTGAGAATATGCCACTACGGAATGTTTTTCCCATAAAAATGTCAAATGAAACTTTATATCATGGTGCCCCGGAATAGAGGGAGGTGTTTGCACAGAGAGGAGCCGGGCCCAGAGCCTGTAATGTGTGTTCTTTCTTGTTAAGGTAAATCTAACTCACCCAGACAGAGCCGACTCATTTCATGATACTGATAAGCCTTCTTATCTTAAGTGAAACTGTGAACTTCTGATGTTTTTATGAGTCCATACCCTATAGGTAATCAGCTTCTTTTGTACATGACTACAAACATTTCGTGGTAAATCGCGACTTCTGCCCAATGATGTATCATTTTTTTTTTTTTTTTTTTTTTTTTTTTTTGCCAGGGTGAGAATGGAGTAGACATTTGCTGGGGTGAGCATGAGGTAGACGCCTGCCACTTCGTGAGTCATGTGCAGCATCAGGACGTCTTGCTTCTTGCCCTGCTGGTATGCCATCATGCCAGAGGTGACCACGTTCCTCATTTATTCAGTGTAATGTTATGAAGCAATTGCTTAGGCCTGGGGTATTTTCCTATAGTCAGAGCATCTAGGCTTGCACAGGTATTTACACAGCACTGCTCACTGCGTCCTGAATACTTTCCCCGGAGACTCTCTGCCATGACTTTCTGCTTGTATAACTTTTCCACTTACTTGTATTCTGATAAGGACACTTATCCGCTGTCCGGAGGGTTTATTTTGAGAATTTATGTCATTGTAAATGGTGCTATGTTATATATAAACACAAGCACCCGTATGTGACACATTGGAGCTATATGTTTGAAGTTGTAGTTGTATCTGTTTTCTGTTTCATCAATATTCCCCCTATCTAAAATCTAGAATGCTTTCCCCAAAAGGGAAACATCACCACAGGGTTACCCATTTCAAAAGCATAACCACTGCATGGAAGGTACTTAAAGAAAATTAAGCAGCAGTTAGAATTAAAGCTGAACATTAAACCATCATGACTAATAGCACAACCTTTTAGCCCAATCTTATTTTTCTCTTAAACTTGTCACAAATATTTTAGTTCATCCTAGATGTTGCTATTTGTCATTTTTGTTTTGTTGTTGAACACAAGCTCCAGGGGTTGAGTCCGTTTAGCGTTTGATCTCTCTTTAAGAGGAAAAAAAACTTTATTTAAGAACTAAAAGTCAAATTACAGTGTTTTGAGAAAGTTTGGTTTGATGGACAGAAAAATGTTTTTGTTGTTGGTTTTGTTTGTTTGTTTGTTTTGTTTGGTCTTTTTGATCTTTCTGCATCACTTGATCCTAAGGTGAATTAATCCTTTTTGAGTTATCTGGACTTGTTTTTCTCTGACATCAGGAATTTCTTCCCTGAAGTTCTGCCCGCGTCCATTCCCCTGCCTGACTATTCTCACGTATTTAAAGTCCTCATCCTCAATCTTCTCCAGTTTGGCTGTTGATCCTACTAGGTTACAAGGTCTTTTTCTCATCCACCACTTTACAGATTAGCTTGCCCTCTGGAGCTGCTGGGACGCCCTGGAAATGCATCTAGTTGACCAAGACACCAAGATGTTTGTTTTCATTCGTTAGACTTTCCCAAGTCTCTAGGACAGGGCTGTCAAGTAACTTCATATGCTTTGGATACTGGTAAAGGTGTGATAGATGTGTGTCCTTAGTGAAATCCACTTTAGCATTCAGAATTCATCTACTACAGTTGCAGGGACCCAAGAGTGATCTCTTCACCCCTCTCTCTCCTCAAATTCAACAGTATGTTTGATCTTCTTTGGACGTCTCATTTCTTATTCCCATTAAGTCTGATATGTAGCCAGCACTATTAGTCTTTCCTGAGAACTGTCACACATACAGACTCCCAGGTCTCTCTCTCAACTCAAATCTTATTCCTGATACTGTCAAGAACACCAGTCCTTGAGAAACACAACCTTAGTATGCTGTTCTAGCCTCTCTTTTACCTCTTTCATCTCTTTCCTGCCCCCCTTCCTCCCCTCCCCATCTCTTTTCTTCTTCTCCCCTTTCTTCCTTTTTTTTTTTTTTTTTGGGACAGGGTCTCATGTTCCAAGGCTGATCTTGAACTCACTTTATAGTGGAGAGTGACCTTAATTTCTGGTCATCTGGCCATTATCTCATGGGCGCCAGGATGCCAGGCATGTACGATGTGGTGCTGGGAGTAGAACCCGGGCTCTCTTGCAGGCTGAGTAAGCCCACTCCCGACTGAGACTCATCTCTCCTTGTCCTTTTGTTATCATTCATCTGGTTTAGAACCCACAGTCAGTTGTGGAAGTATGCTCTCACAGATATTCTCAACTCCCGATGACTCATCAGTGTGCCTTCTTGAAGTCCATAGCCCAAGCAACCTGGAACAGCCCACAGATGCCACTCCTTGGAGCAGAGAGGTGCCAATGCACGCTTCTCATGAAGCCTGTCCTTGTCCGTGTCCCTGGCAAGGCTCTTCCTCTCCATGACAGCTGTTTTGTGAAAATTCTGCATTCTATCCAAGCCTCGTACTTTCTCAGCTCCCCATTTTAAACAGATGACTTTTTCCTCCCACTTCCCGCAGAAAGCAGAAGGCATCAGATGGGAACTCCCTCAGCTTCTCGCTACCGATCCCATATTGTTCCATCCGGCCCACGTTCTCTTCTTCCTCTATTTTTGTATTTGGATATCAGCTGATCTCACCACCCGTGTTTAGAATCCCATCCCTCTCCGCTGAGACTCTCACTCGGTTCCTCGTTTTCAGTGATCCCTCACGCTGCTGTTTACCGAGCATCTCAGGCAGATTATTCGCAGTCATGTAGAAACCTGTGCACTCTCCTTCGATCTCAAAACAGCTCTTTCTCGAAGACCATAGTCTCTTCAAAATCCCCTTTGTGTTTGCCTCCCAGGGTTTTCATGATATAGTTAATTTCTTGTCTCATTTCTAATTCTTCAACCTCATCCAACTTGGCTGTCATTCCTAGTTAGTAGCAGTGCTGGCCAAGGTCACCAGTGACTCCCATGATTTAAATACAGTGCACACCTCCAGTTCTTTATTTCTGGGTTTCTACCATTTTTGTCCATTCTTCTCTTTTGTGTGTGACATATGTGTTCTGTTTTCTTTTAGCTTCTAAGACATCATGCCATCTAGATTTACGATCTAGCTTTCTAGCCTTTCCTTCTCTATTACTTTGTTGAGTTCTCTTTCTCTAGCGATGGTAGTAAGCACTTTGCTCTTTCCATTCTGTTCTTTATTAGGTTACATCTCTACACTGGTTAAGTTTTGAGTGCTTCAGATTTCTTTTCATCAAGCCCCAGCGGGGATGGTAGAGAATGGCTCAGTCCATAAGCACTTGCCTTGCCGATATGAATTTGATTACAGAACCCACGTAAAAATGCCAGGGTGATGGTACATCTTTGTAATCCTAATCCCAGGGATGTGGAAAATGAGGATCTCTGGAGCTCAGTGGTCAGTGAAGCTAGCGCAATCGCTGAGCTCTGTGCTGCTGAGAGAGAAGTTTCAAAAGAGGTGGATGGTGTTCCTGAGGATAACCCCTGAAGCTGAGCTGCAGTCTCCTTTTCTACATGCATGCACACACATGTGATTCTGCATACACATGCACCCACTCTCACATAAACACACACCCAGTCCTGCACATGAATGTGCACACAACCACATGCATCAAAAAGCCAGTGTCTGTGCAAAGAAGACTAGTAAAGGAGAAGGAAGTTGATTTTGAAAGCAGGATCTGCAAAGCTTTGGTCAAAGCGGCAGGTGTCCAGAATCACCTGCCTGTCCATCATTAGACTGAAGTGTTTTTACATGACTGCTTTGGCATTGGCCAGATGTGGGTGCCTGGAAAGGAATTTCCCATAAAGAGGCTTAGATAGGGCAGAGCTCAGAGAGCTAAGAAAGCTCAGAGCTGGAGACTCTACTAATCTAACTCTTGTCAATGTGGGCATCAGAACTTTTGGTAGGTGATCTGTAGAGTGCATTGCTTTCTTGATCATGTATTCTATTTTACATAGAATTTTTTTATACATATGTCCCAGTGTTTATTAGTTGTCTGAGAAGTCCTAAATCTACACTCAGACTCACGTGTTTTTCACATTTATACCCAACTGCCTATTCAAAATTTTTATCTTTGTCTGGGCATCTCAAAGGATGCCAGGATCAACTTGTCTATGCCACCATCAATCAATAGAGCTTTCCAGATTTCTCTCTTACATTTCTGTGAAGCCATTCACTTTTCTTTATTCTATTGACACCACTCTAGCACACACCACTACTTTCTCTAGCCTGGACTTGTGCAAAGTTATTCTATTTGATTTTCCAAGGTCTCCTTTCCCCGCTTCTGCAGGTTTTTCTACTGTGGCCACACAGTGCTTTCGAATGAAATTTTGAGTCCATTGATTTTTTTTGCACCTAAAATAATCCCTTCAGTGCCTTCTCAGGATTATTTTTGGAGAGAGGCTAAGATAACTTTGAAGGAATTATCAGTCTGTGTTCTGTGATTTCTAATTTGACTACTCTTTTGCCCAATTCCTATATTCCAGTGACAATGTGCGTGGCCCCAAACCCCTGGGAAAGGGAAATTCTCTCAACACTGTTTCCTTTGTTAGAAATAATTGCCTCTCGTTCTTCAACTGATAGCTTTTCCATCTCCAGCCTCATTTCTCTGATAAGACTTCAAGCCTGACTCTTGTCGCATTTTGGTTTATTTGTTCATTGTATATATGTTAGAATGCATATGTATGCATACCCATGATTATTGAAATATTGTTTGACTTTATATAAGTACTCCCTGTGAGTATAGAAAACCACTTCCATTTTAGAAATATTCGCAGTGCTTAACACTGACCCGGAATGTGTATATATGTATATATATTTCCATTAATGTATATATATACACATTAATATATATATTAAATTCATGAAGCCTCCTAAGAATACCTGAAAGGCTTGTTATCCACCATTCAATATGGAGTTTAATGCACAAGACTTCTACCCTAAGCTATTTAATAGGCTCTTAATTCATTCTGTCCATTAAAGAGGTTGAATGAAGTCTGGAGAAGCTCACCCCATGTCAATCTTGCGTTACAAGGTAGGTGGGGTTTGTTTCTCAGAAGGGTGACGTAATGGATCTTAAGTGTATGAGAATCTTTTCTCCACTTCAGATATCTGACTGACTATGTATATCGATTAAATGACACTATCAGTCTCTGTTGTATATAAGAGGAATAAAGCCTGCTTGTATACTGTTTCCTGGGCTGGGGACAATGCCATTCTAGGGGCACAGTTCTTAGCAAGCAAACCTTCGCTAACCTCCCGTTAACTACCACTGAGGAGACTCGTAGGAAAGCTACCGTAGGAATGTTTATTCTAGCTGAAGATGCAGAAACATTGAGTTCGAATAAGCCCGTGAAAACTGACGGATGCATTTGATTGAAAAATTCTCTGTGTCGTTAGCCTGCACAAAGAAACTTCACCCAACGAGCCAGGTCTAAGGCTGCAGCTGGTGGTACCCGTTTAATGCAGCACAATAAACCTTTCAAAATGCAAATGCAGAGCAGTGCCTTATTCATCTGCAGCTTCAGGGGAAATTGAGAAAGTCAAATGCCATTATGCAAATGGGGCAGCTGCCAACGAAGGAGTTGGCCAACATCTTTAATTTTGCAAAGAGGGATGTTATCAATTTATGGATGTATCTATCTCCATCTGCCCCTGGAGAGATAATGAGTTCTCCAGGGTACAAAGTGAAGATATATTTTTCATGGAGAGTCACTGCTATATAAACAATAATGCGGATGCCAAGGTACATATAGCATCCGCTATTAAGCAGACACAATTATGCATTATGCTGCATATAATTAGACAATGTTAAAGTATTTGGTTACGGTCTAGAATTTCATTTATAAATGAGTTTTTATTTCTGCATTTTGAATACAGGAGTTCAAGGTCAGTCTTGACTACCTAATGAGTTCAAGGCTGGCCTGGACTATATGACACTTTGTCTCCAAAATGAAAAGCAGAATAACAAATGTTAATACATAAATTGATTGATTCCCTTACTGTAGAATCACTTGCTTGGGTACTAGCAGCATACCACAAGCACAGTTCCTAAACTCTTGGAGTTTATGATGTCATAAGCATGGCAGAGCTTAAACAAGCAAACACACAAAGAATGTTAAAGCCATAGATGTAGCTAGTCAAGTCAAGGAGATGTGCCCAGGGCAGCATGAAAGAGGAAATGAACTTCAAGTGCTGGATATCATTAAAGAGGTCAGGAGGGGCTTATTTGGAAACTGGATGTTGGAGCAGGATGAGAAACAACCTTGACAGGCAAAAATGAACACCAGAACTGGACATTGCCCTATCCATGGGGAAGAACAAATGGAGGACCGGTGAGGTTACAGAAGTAGCAACACACAGAAGCCAGCCATGACTTGGGCCAGCAACAGTTATAAATGCTGTTAGTGATGTGTTAATATATTTGGCTTTCCTTTTTAGAGTAATAGAAAATGACAAAGTAGCTGACTAGAAGGTAGTCACTCCCATTGAATTGCCATTAACTCCTAAGTTAACGCCAATTCAATTTAGACTATCAATACATACTTGCTAAAAATGTAAGTAGAATAGCAAATGCACACGAGACTGGTACAGATTTTCCTTCATTTCACATCTTTGTACTTAAGAGTTGTTTTGTTTGTTTTCATTTTCTTGAGATAGGATCTTACCTGACCTTATTCCCACAGTCCTACTTTGATCACCCCAGTAGTAGAATTACAGGCATGTATCCTCCACCCCCATCTCATAATTGAATAATTTTAAATGCTTTCAATGTAGATGGCATGCTCCCAGGAATAGAAGGACAGGGAGATTATATCTATATATCCCTATCTATCTATCTATCTATCTATCTATCTATCTATCTATCTATCTATCTATCTATCATCTAATCTTTCTATCTATGAGAGACAGTGGAAAGTATAAGGTAAAGTTTGGATATTCCAAAACAATAAAATAAATGTATGGTTAAGTCTGGGTGAAAAAATTGTCTAGTCTGAATTCCAAAGAGATACTTGGAGATAAAATGAAGATAAATTTTAGGTTTTGATTCCCCCCTGTTTGGTTTTGTCATCCCTGCATATCTCTATCCTAAGACAAAAAGAAAAAACAAAAGTCACTCTTGTCCATATTGTTGATAGGTACTGGCTTCCTCTCTGAGTTCTGGGGATAGCTGATCAGGGTTACTTCATTTCTTGTTCTGCATCGATGGACTTAGGGCTAAGAAGGGACAATGGGAGTCATTTTTGAAATAATTTCTGAAATTAATAGGAAACATGTATTTCCTGGGGGTGGGATGGGAAGATTACTCTGTTATAAGAAATTAAGATTCAGTTGTATCCCTTTGCCACCAAGGAAGACATTTTCTGAAAAAATGAGCAGACAGAAAAGGAAAAAAAAAAAAGAGTCAAGGAACAGAGAAGGAAAGCTTGCCAGTGACGAAGGCCCCTGAAACCATGACTACATTGAGGTTTCCACTTATATAACCCTAACCCCCAATGTCCTTCTTGTTTAAGATGTTTTGAGTTCAATTTCTGACCATTGATTCCTCTCTTGCATAAACGTTGCAAGAAACTCTTGCTTTATTGAGCTTACCTATCTATCTTCTCTCTGTATCTATGTCATAAGAAGTTTCTATTTTCCCTTCCTTGGAAGATCTCCCCTTTGTCTCTTACTAGCTACCTAACCTCTGTGGCTATTCTAATTGAACATACATATCTGGAGCTTAAAAGATAACATTCGCGTATAAAAGAAAACATGCAACATTTGTCTTTTGGCATCTTGGTTACCTCACTGGGGGTGGTTCTTCTCCTCTCCTCTCCTCTCCTCTCCTCTCCCTCCCTCTCTCCTTCCTTCCTTCCTTCCTTCCTTCCTTCCTTCCTTCCTTCCTTCCTTCCTCCCTCCCTCCCTCCCTCCTTTCTTCCTTCCTCCTTTCTTTTCTTTTCTTTTTTTTTTTTTTTGAGATTTAGGGTTTCACATAGTTCAGATTGGATTTGAACTCACTAGGAAGCTAGAGCTGGCCTCAAACTCTTGTTCTTCCTGCCTCTACTTTCCAAAAGCTGCCGTGACAGGCATGTACCACTGAGCCTGGCAAATCCAGCTTCCCTAGATCCCTACTGAAGGTGAGAAGATGCTGTGTTTCTCCTTTGCTGTGCTCAGATCACTCAGAAAATTGTCTTTCAGACTCATTCATGCTGACACAAAGAACAGGATCTTCTTCTAAAAGGAGAATAGTATTCCAAACTGTATACATTTAACACATTTTCCTATATAACTCATTTACTTGTGGACATTTGGGTTGTTTCCACATCCTGTTTACTTAGGATCATGCTAAAATGTAGGTGGTAGTGCCAAAGTCAGCAACAGTTTCCTATGGTGTCTCTTCCATACAGCCTAATCAATTTTAAAGAACATTTCATTTTATCTTGTATTCTCTCAATTCTACCTTCATTATCAGTAACTATCTCTGCAGTTTCTTCACTGAGAAATTGAAACTGTCTGATTAACTTCATCAGTGACTGAGCATCTGTATCCATCCTTTCTTCTTTTTCCTCTTGGTACCCAAGAAGAGATGTCCTTGCCTTTGCTCAAGGTAACTCCTTACACTTGACTTTCTATTTCCTCTACCTCCTTGTGAGCCTCACTTTGTCACTCTTGATGTCTCCTTGTTACAATTTCTGTTGAGTTTTCAAATGTAAAAAGATTTAATTAAAATATTCCTTAATTTCATATCATCTTCTGCCTTTGATCATCTCCCTTCCCTCCTCTTCCCTTCCCTCCTTTCCTCTCCTCTTCCCTCCTCTTCCTTTCCCTTCCTTTCTCTTTCTTTCTGTCCCTTCCCCTCCTCTTCCCTTCTCTCCTCTCATCTTCCCTTCCTTCCCCTCTTTTCTCTTCCCTCTTCTTCCCTTCTCTTCTCTCCTCTTCCCTTTCTTTCTCTCCTCTTCCTTTCCCTCCCTCCCTTCCCTTCCTTCCTTTTTTCTTTCCCTTCTGTCTTCTCTTCCCTTCCCTCCTCTTTCTTTCCCTCCCTTTCACTTCCCTTTCCTCCCCTCCTATTTCCTTCCCTTCTCTCATCTTCCCTCCTCTCCTCTTCCTTTCCCTCCTCTCTTCTTCCCTTCCCTCCCCCTTCTTTCCTTCCCTCCCCTCCTATACCTTATTCTCTTCTTCTTTCCTTTACCATCCCTTCCCCTCTTCCCTTCTCTCCTCTTCCCTATCCTTCCCTTCCTTTCCTCTTTCCTTTCTTACTCCCCTCTCCCATGTCCTCCTCTTCTCTCTTTTACCTTCCCCTCCCCTACTTTGCTTTCACTCTCCACCTTTTCTCTTCTCTTTTCTTTTTCTACATAGTCACTTGTCTTGAAAGACCTATCACACAGATACACACACACACACACACTCCTCCTTCGCTTCTCTTTTGTGTTTTAACTGCTATAGTTTGAGCTCTGCTGCTAGCGTCATTAGATCTGTTTAGGCAAAACTTGCCCTTGCCTTCTGTATTCCAGATCTGTTCTCTCCTTATCTGCATTGACCTCTCGGCAGCACTTGGCACTGTTGATGGCTCTTGCTTAGAAGTGGTGTTGCTCCTTATCTTTCCTGCCATGAGCCTTCTCTTTCATGGCATTCCTTCTAGCTCTCAGGGTGTTCGAGTTTACAGCTGCCCACTGAGGGTTCAGTCTGTCTCATGACCCGGACTAATATTAGAACTTTCATTTGCTGGATACTGACTTAGTGCCAAGCCCACCAGCTTATGTAATTATAGTAACTCTTTGAGGTAACTGAGATCCTTGTTCTGTGAAGTGAAGAGGTGAGACAGAGACATAGCTTGTTCAGGGTTGTGCAGGTGGTAAGACATGGAGTCAGGACTTCTGTTCACAATCTTCTTTATGATGAGTAGTTAGGATACTGGTGAAATTATGATATACAAGCAGAAAAGTAAATAATTGGGATGGACTTTAATAAAGTATATCTACTTTATTAAATTTATTTGTATTTATAGTTAAAATGTATGTAAAATGTTTTTATATACATCTGAGGTATCAGCACAAAGACAAAAACCAGAATGTCTCCAGCTTTCTAGACTGTTTCCGTCATCACGACATCTTACAGATGTAAATGACATCCAGGATTCTCACGCTGACCATGAACTTGGCCTGTTTTCAACCTCAGATAAATAGAATTGTGGAACCATACAGAGTATGTGTGGTATGTTTTGTCATTAAGAGAATGCAAGAAAAGCGCGTTGCTAAACTTTAGTTTTCTTGTCTAGACACACCATTATTCTATTCTCCAAAGAGCATTTAGGCTGCTTCCCATATTTTACTACAACAAATAGTGCAGATGTGCATTTTTCTGTACCCATTTCAGTGGCCAGCATATGCATTTCTTTCTGCTGTTTACCCAGAAGTGTAATTTCTGGGTTGTGAGGCACCCCAAAATGTTATGGGTTATGGTTGTAGTAGCCGCTTTTGAATAATTTCCCATCAAGGTTTTGAAACAACTAAGTCAGATATGATCTTTCCAATCTAAAGACCTAAATTTCTAGTATATCAAGAATGGCTTGGGTTTGAGAGATTGCCCAGTGATTAAAAGCCCTGACTGCTCTTCCAGGAACCCACCTGGGTTTGCTCCCCAGAACTCAAATGGTATTTCACAACTCTCTGTAAATCCAGTTCCAGGGGATTTTATACTCTCTGACCTTGACTGGCCTCTGCCCTGCTTGTGGTACACAGACATACATTCAGGAATACACTCATTTCAATGAAAATAAAGAAATCTTTAAAAAGAAAGCTTTTCTTGCTTTTATTGACCACTTCTGCATGTATCCTTCAGTTAGATATTTTTAAGAATGTTTCTTTATGTGTTTGTACTATGTCTACATGTGTGTGTGTGTGTGTGTGTGTGTGTGTGTGTGTGTGTGTGTGTGTGTCGCATGCACGCAGTTGACATGGAACCAGAAGAAGGCATTGGACTGTTGGAACTGCAGCTATGAGCTACCTGGTGTGGGTTTGGGAGGACCAAACCCAGGTCCTCTACAAGAGTAGGGAGTACTCTTCAACTGCTGAAACTCAGTACCCCCAGGACAGGTTTTTAATTTTGAAAATTTCATTCATTCTAAACACAATATTTATGATTGTCTTAGCATATCTATTCTCTGTCCCTTGCCCTCAAAGAATCTGCCTGTGTATAATTCTTTCCGGGCATACTTTGTTCTATTATTCCCCGCCTCCCCCTTGAGACAAATGCCTTATCTGCTAGCATTTGGCTTTTCCCTTCCACCTCAGGTGGAACCATTATTCTTACATTAAGAAAATAGTAAAAGGAAAAACTCTGTTCTTGTCATTGTTGAAACCGTCTTCGGGGCAGGGAGATTCAGCTTCAGCGAGCGCTGAGCTAGTACAGTGCTCCGATTGTCGTTCCCTTTTGTGTCAGCCGGCTGTCACGACAGAAGACCATGTGTGTTGGATCACATACTCCTCACCCAGTGCTGCTTGGTAAAGGAACCCCATTGTGAGGGCTACATTTCCACTGTATGCCTTTGAATAAAGTCTCTCTTCATTCTTTGAGGGATTCTTCTGTCCCGCTGGTATGCATAAGCTAAAGCCTACCATTACCCAGCCGAAATGTCATGTGAACATATGCCAGCAGAAAAAAAATGCTCCAAATAATACCCCCATGTGTTGGGTTGACTTATATTTGATCCGTGATTGCGTCACTCAATGCTCCACTCCTCAGCTCTTCTACCCATTTCATCTAAGGGAGCCCCAAATCGCCCAAGCACCTAGATCTACTGTTTAACAGGCAGAGGAAAAAAAAGTCTGTATTTTATCCTTCCATGAAATTGCATGTTAAAAATGAATTTATATTTGTAATATAAAATTATGCATCTGACTACTGTGGGAATACATACTTCAAGGTCACCAAGCCCTTAGAAAACAGCAGTCCTTTGTTGGGTTTGAGTACTTTTCCAAGATTTTGACATTGTATTGCACAGTGGCCGGCAACATTCAGAGTCCTGGAGATTACTTCTGAATAGAAATAATAAGAAAAAAAAGTCCCTAGAAATGAAGGTTTTTAAAAACGTTTTTGTTTTACTTTTTCAAATGTATTTAATATCTACATGAATGGTGTTCCACTAACTGGTAAGAAATTTTGTGATGATTTTGAAACGGGACAATAATTTTATTAGGATTCTAGAATATGTGATCCTGGCCTCTGACCAAGCTTGCTTGACGGGGTTGAGTAACTTATGTCTGATATTTGGTCCCTTCAAGGTTTCTCTTTTATTGCATGTGGTAGCTGTGGTCTGGGTGTTGAGTAAAAATCAGAGGAAGGGAATTCTTCACCACCATCTTGGTTATTTCAGTTACAAACTCTAAAACTCCTGGTCATTTTCTTCATAAGTAATTTTCAGATCCTAATGTCTTTCTCCTCTCTTTATTCAGATTCACTAGGGTGATCTTCTTTTCCTTCTTGCAGAGGACAGTTTCTGTTTTTTTTTTTTTTTGTTTTCTTTAGTACATTGGTTTTCCCAAGAGAGAGGAAGATCTGTTGTGAGCTGGTAGTTGGTAGAGTTGAAATCTCTCTTTAACATCCCTGAAGTCATCACAAGGGTTAGAGGTCTTGGCTCAGTACTTCAGTTTCCATGATGAGGTCATTTAAGAACTTCATTCATTCATTCATTCTAAAGTTCCAGGTTTCTGAGATACACGTTGACTTTAACAGACACCCTACTTCCCATTGTCACTGCTATGCCCTTTTCTCATTTCTTTATTGACTATGGTACGACTGTAATAATGACTTAGGTTTCCTGAGCCAGCCATTATTCCAAGCACTTTGTATATACTAATTTAAATATCTACACAATAGCTTTTACAGATACTCCTGGGGTTTCTGATTCACTGTTAAAGAAAATTTATCATTATTATCTCAGCTTATGAATGATGAAATTCATTTCTAGGATGGTTAAATTCCTCAGTCAAGGAACAAAGAGAATAACGAGCAGAGGAAGGAGCTGAAGCACATGGGATCAGTGATTAATAGTGCTTGCTGTTCTTGCAGAGGACTAGGGTTCGGTTCCCAGCACTTATGCCTGGCAGGTTACAATCCTGTAACCACAGCTCCAGGGGATCCAACAGCCTCTCTTCTCTAAGGGCACTGGCATTCCTATGCAAATACACATACCTAAAAATAATCTTTAAAAAGAAATGAGCCACGCTTCACTTTGCAAGGTAAAGCTGTGAACATCAAACGGATCATTTGGTTAACCACACTCACATGGTGAATATCACCTTGTAAGTGTTCAGTTGGTGGGGATTGTGAGTTTCACTGGGTGAGCAGGCCTAGAGAAGGTACAACAGAGGGAAAGGGAGGTAAGGCCTCTGTAATGTTTACTGTGGCTTTCCTATGCCTGGATTAGCACTTGCCAGAGAGTGAATGAATGCATACGTGACGGTCTAAAAATTGATCCTTGGACAGTCCTAAGTTGGGCACATTTGACAAAAACTAAGTTGTTATAAGAATGTCCTTAATAATCCCCTGCAATCAATGATCCTCATAGCTTGTTTCAGTTGTGATAATACAACTGACATAGTAAAAGAGGGCTATTAAGAGAGAAGAACCCAAAATTCTGTTTCTTTTAAGAGGTTTTTTTTTAATCAATTTTTCTTATTAAGAGTAATTGTGTTGGCCTAGTTTTCTTTCTGTTGCTGTGATAATACACTCCAACCAAAAATAACACAGAGGAGGAGAGAGTTTATTTCATCTTTCAATTCCAGGTCACAATCCATCTCTGGGGCAAGTCAGGGCGAGGACTCAGGGCAGAAACCTGAAGCAGACACCAAGGAGGAAAGCTGTTTGGTACCTTGCTTAGCTAGCTTCTATAGACAGCCCAGTGCTGCCTACCCAGGAACAGGGTGTTCCTACAACAATTACCAATTAAGACAATCCCTTGAAGCCATGTCCATAGACCAAAGTGAAAAAAAACAATTACTCAATTATCCCTATTTTGGGTGATTCTAGGGTGTACCACATTGATCATTCTACCTAGGACTGATGCCTCTCAAGAAAAAGGAAAGCAAAGAAGGAATGGAAGGAGAAGAAAAGGAAAGGAAACCTGTAGGAAGTTGCCAAGGAGCTGTAAATTTATCATGGATAAAAGCAAGGAATCACACTGATTTTACTGCTTTGAAAAACTAATGGTTATTGAGTACTTGGAAATTTTATGAAATTATTTCAAATTTTATGAGAATGGTTTCAAATTATTCTTTTGAATGAGTACCAGAAATAATGCTACATCTAAAATTTTTGGTAATTCATCTTTATGAGAAGACTCATTCCATTAGAGAGTGCATAGATTGGCAAATATTTTTTGTTATGGTAATATTTCTTAATATAGTTTAATGACTGTCATTATTTGATGGATAATAACATAACTTTTAAGTTAATTAAATAACATATTTTCATCTTTAATAGTTCAGGATAGTAAATAGTTTTTATAGCTATGTGTAATTAGCTATAAAGTAATTGTCAGATGATTGACAAAGTGATAAGTGATGTCTATTTTTCTTACATATTTTAATTATGTAACACTTCTTATAGAACAGCAAAAGGTCAAAGTTCAGCACCCAATGAGCAGTCTCCATATTGCCATCACAGTATCGGTCAAGCTCTGAGTCTTCGCATGTCCAGATAGAGCTCTATTATTTTTATTGAGAAAACGAAACCATTATTTTTTGCAAAATGATGTAATTTTGAGTTACACTAAAAATGTATAGCTTCATTGTAGGTGAAAATTTAATACTAAAGCAAAATAAATCATAGAAATATGTTCATCTTCTTTGCCTAACAATTGTTCAAATATTATAATTCTTATGTTCGATTATTCTCCACAAGTTTTTGTTTTCAGTATGCCTGTAGTGAAAGAGTCACTTCCTGTTGTTTATTCATTAAATCAGTATTTTAAAATGTACACATTATCATGCACATATAAAATAATATACTTAACATTTAAATTGGTTTGTGTGCTATGAATTCATCGTATGTGTATTCTAAAATGAGATTAAGCCAAAATATTAGCAAGAAAAGTATTAGAGTAAGGAAAACCAGGTAGGATATTCACAGATCTTTTCTTTGCTCTCCATCCCCCCCACCCAGTTTAATACCCAGCTCTGAAACAGAACACCCTTGGCAGCATCCCATCTCCCATCAAGCACATAGATCCTCCTCCTTCTAGCCTTTCTTCCCCAACTTGTTACTTTGCCCCAACCCCAATCTGTCCTGCTAACCCACAGGACCTCTCCTCCCAGGGCAATAAGTTGGCTGATGATGGGTCCACACCTGTCCTGCTGCTCCTGAGATCCACCCCATCCCGAGTCTCATCCTCAGCTCTGTAGCAGAAAACCCAGTGCAATCTGCTTTTCCTCTTGGACCCCACCTCAACGAAGCTCTTCTCTCCCAACCCTCCTTTGCCCAGCTCATCCCATTATCCCAGCCTCCAACACACCAGCAGAACACAACAAGAAAACAGTTCCCAACTCCAGCAGACATCCTAAACTAATCCAGAGGCAATACCTGCCAGAAATTAGGTAGACTGTTTGCGGACCTTTTCTCCTTATGTTCTCCAGATGCAATCCCCCAGTCTCATCCCTAGCTCTGCAGCAGAACAGTCTTCCCAGCTCTGCAGCCAAGCAGTCTTCCCAGCTGCCCACAAGCTGGGGATCCCACAGATCTTCCCTTTCTAGCCCCTCCCCCAATTTGTCGCTTTTTCCCAGGCCTCAGCTCCAGCAGGCACTCCCCATGAACACCTCTGCTGAAGCGGGGTGGGGTGGGGGTGGGGAGACAGGCAGCACACAACCATCACACTCTCCAAAATAATCAAAGGGAGAAACAGAAACCAAGGAAGAAACCTCAGCCCAACAAAGACAAATTCAGAAACTAGCACCTAGAACTATAATTATCCCAAGCCCAGATGCCTAGATGTCAATGTAAAAACACAACCAAAAACAGACCAGGGCTATATGTCTCCACTAGGACCCAGCTATCTTACTACAGCTGCCTCTGAATGTTCCAACATAGCTGAAACACAAGAAAAAAAAAGACATTAAAACAGCCTGTGTGAAGATGATAGAGGTCCTTAAAGAGGAAGTGACTAAATCCATTAAAGATATCCAAGAAAACACACACAATCGAAGGGAATGAGTAAATCCCTTAAAGAAACCCAAGAAAACACAAACAGGGGAAGGAAACAATTAAAGCTGTTCAAGACCCAAACATAGAAACAGAATCAATACAGAAAACCCAGACTAAAGAAGTTCCGGAGATAAAAAAAATATTTAGAATTCATACAGGAACTAGAGATGAAAGCTTTACCAACACAATACAAGAGATGGAAGACAGAACCCCAGGCATCGAAGAAATGATAGAAGAAATAAATATATCAACCAAAGAAAATATTAAATCTAAAACCTCCTAAAATAAAACATCCAGGAAATCTGATACATTGTGAAAAAGACCAAACCTAAATAATAGGAATAGAGAAAGAAAAAGAATCCCAGCTCAAAGGCCCAGGAAATATTTTCAACAAAATCATAGAAGGAAAATGTTTCTAACATAAAGAAGGAGATGTCTGTACAAGTACAAGAAGCACACAGAACAACAAATAGATTGGACCAGAAAAGAAAGTTCCTTTGACACATAATAATAAAAACACTAAATGTACAAAGGAATAATATTGAAAGTTGCAAGGGAAAAACACCAAGTAACATATAAAGTCAGACCTATTAGGATTATACCTGACTTCTCAGTGGAGACTCTAAAAGCCAAAAGGACCTGGTCGGTTGTGCTTCAGACTCTAAGAAACCACAAGTTCCAGCCCAGACTACTATACCTAATAAAACTTTCAGTCACCACAGGTGGAGAAAATAAGGAATTCCATGATAAAGTCAAATTTAAACATCTATCTACAAATACAGTCCTACAGAAGGTGCTAGAAAAAAGCCCCTCCAACCTAAAGAGATTAACCACAACCATGTGACACAGGGAATAAATAATGTCAAACCAACAAAATCAAAAGAAAGGAAACACACACACACACACCACCACCACCACCATCAACAAAATAGCAGGAATTGTGGAATATTCTTTTACACTCTGAAGATGTCACTCTGATTGGTTTAATAAAAAGCCAAATGGCCAATAGCTAGGTGGAATTTTCAGGCAAAGAAGATGCAGAAAGAAGAAGATGCCAGGGATGCAGAGCAAACAACACGGGCGTTATAAAGTGAAAGTAACCAAGTCAAAAAGTAGATTAGAGGATACGGGTTAATTTAAATTATAAGAGCTAGTTAGGAACAAGCCTAAACTATCGGCCAAGTTTCATAATTAATAGTAAGTCTCTGTGTCATTATTGGGAGCTGACACTTCTGATGAGAAAGCTTGTGTACAAGGAATTTACAATCATTGCTCATTGATATCTCTCAACACCAGTGGTATCAATTTCCTAGTAAAGTGACGTAGACTAACAGAATGGATTTGAAAGCAGAATGCATTCTTCTGCTGCAGACAAGAAACACACCTCAACGTCATGAAAAGATATTATCTCAGATAAAGGGTTGGAAAAAGTTATGCCAAGCCAATGGACCTACGAGGCAAACTGGTGTGTCCATTTTAATGTCTAATAAAATAGACCAAACCTATACTAATCAAAAGAGACAGGGAAGGACACTACATACTCATCAAAGGAAAAGATGAGTCACCAAGATGACATTTCAATTCTTAACATCTATACCCCCAAACACAAGAGCACCCCAATTTGTAAAAGAGACACTACTATAGCTTAAATCACATAATGACCATCATCACACTGATAGTGGGAAAGTTCAATACTTCACTTTTACCAACAGACAGGTCATCTAGACAACAACTGAACAGAGAAATGCCAGAGCTCATAGAGATTATAAACCAAATGGACTGACAGATATTTACAGAATATTTCACCATAACACAAAAGAGTATACCTTCTCTGCACCTCACAGAATTTTCTTCAAAATTGGCCACGTACTCATATACAAGCAAATCTTAGTAGATACAAAACCAATCGAATTAAATCCCTACATCTTATCTGACTACTGTGGATTTAAGCCAGATATCATCAACAACAGAAACAAGAGAAAGCTTACTATCTCGTGGAAACTGAACAACTTCCTACTGAATGAAGAACAGGTCAAGATAGACCTACAGGAGTGAAAGACTTTCTAGGATTCAATGACTGTGAGTGCGCATCACATCCAGACTTATTGGACACGATGATAGTGGCCCTGAGAGGAACATTCGTAATGCTAAGTGCCTACATAAAACGTTAGAGAGACCTCATACCAAGCGACAGCAGGATACTTCATTATCAGCCTGTGACAGTGTGGCTACTGCAGCCACAGTTGGCCAATCTCCTCATGCGAATGCACTATATCCCCTTATAAAAAGGAATCACCTCTTTTCCCTCCTCTCCTTTCTCCTCTTGCTCAGTGGCTGCCCCTGCATCCCCATCCCCCAATAAACCTCTCAGGTGAGCTCTGTTACTTGGTATGACTTGTGGCACCCCTTGGCTCCAACTGCTAATTCCATTGGTTGAGGATAAGACTACTATTAGTTTAAAGCTAAATTTCAAGTGAGTTTTAATTAAATACTGGCTTGGTGGATGGGCTCTGCCCAGGTCCATAGCCAGGTTCCCTGGTATTGGCCTCAAATTAACTTTGCAAGGTTTAAAGAAGGAGAACCCATAATTCATTGCATTTTCCATCAGGTCCAATCAGGGGAGAGCATACATCCTGACATATGTCCTGTCTACATACCTACTGCCTACATGTGATCATATGGGTCAAATGATTTGTTTAGGGGAATGAAAACACGCGGCTTGTTATCTTTCATAGACAACAGCCTCCAGCATTTCAGGAACGCTCTGTCCTTGGGCAATAGACTTGCAAATCAGAGGCATTTTTATTTCACGGATCTTTAAGACATAGCAATTAAAACTCAGAAGGTAACTTTGACTCTCACACAATCCGCTAAGGTACAACATGTAAATTGTTATTAGAGAGGTATGTAATTCAGAAGAGAAACATTGGACCCAGACGCCAAAATACCTAAGGTTGAAAGCTTCTTCTATTGCTTGTTCAATGTTGGACGACTTAAGAAAAGTACTATTGAAAAATTAAAATCCCACCATGTATCTGTTTCTTTATCCAGTGATGGGATTAACATACCTGAAAAGAGTATTATCATGAGTGAACAATCTAGTACATAAAATTAATAAGAATGATGCTTCACATACAATAAACAACAGGAAAAATAGATTTGATAAAAACAGCCTTTTTTCCAGTGTCAATCAATATAAATTAAATAGTTCAATACAAGGCATTACAAAGTATATGTGAAGATTCCATTCAAATTGAGATACAAACATCTACAGACACAGAAATTAGAAGGCTTTCTAATAGCTTTTCAAACATTTTTCTGAAGACTACTCAATTTTAACAATTTTCTTTTATTAAAATATTATCTAAATGTACATAAGCATTGCACTAGTCTTAAATTCCCAGGGCCTTTAGTTCCCACATGACAATAAAATTAAAATAAATGGAGGAAACTATAAAACAAATAATATAGAAATTAGAGACATTAATTTAATGTGATAGATGACGCTTTGTTGAAAGGAAATTGCTACTGATGAAAACTCATTTTTATAGCGTTGGGTCATATGAGTCTGGCTGCCTGTAATATTATTGTATGATGACTCACTTTTACCATCTTAAAAAGAGTTGGAGTACAAGGAAATCTCTGAACAGACTTCTGTGATGTCACCTTGTCTTCATGTGCCATGGTCTCATCACCTAAGTATTCAGTCCATCCCAGTTTCTTCTCGTTAGATAGTGGTAGGTGAGTCAGGGAGCCCTGTTGGCAGCACAGTCACGAAAACAGTCAGATGCGTAGGCATCAGGGCTGAGTGGTAGTATGTAGTCACAAGAGCAAAACGTCCACGTTGTCTTCTAAATGTACTATCATAACACCAAAGTCAAAACGGGATTTTTCTTAGGAAAAAAAAAAAAAAACCAGAAGCAAAAACAAAACCCACAGAGAGCTCTTAATTCTCAATAAGTCCTCTCAAGGACATTTGAGGAATATCAACTTATGGATTTTCCCCTTAGAAGACCGGAGATATCACTACATTAAAAAATAACTTATGAAAACATGTCTTATAATTAAGGGATGCTATGATTATAAAGGGATGATGAGATAGGTAAAGAATGCATCGTTTGAAGACAAAAAGATAATGCAAATTGGATTTCCAGGAAAGGTGTTGAATATGGTACCATATAGCTAAAGTAATTTTATAATTTATCCAAGACATGTGTTACCATTTATCTAGTAATTTAAATGATGGGTAATAGGTAAATCAGATGTAGCATGAATTCTAATTAGTCTTAATAATAAAAACCTAGAGTCAGATATCGGGATAAATGCTGAAATATCAGAGAAGTAAAGGAACTAGACACTGGAGAGACATTTTACCTCTACTGAATCCTCTGACTGGAGGGGACAAGGTCCTGTCTCCATGAATCCTCAGACAAAATGCTGTGAGTTCCTGTCTCCTCCTGCCTTATCTTCTTCTCTCCACCCAGCCATATCCTTTCCTGTCTTCACCTTCCTAGTGCTGGGATTAAAGTTGTGTGACTCCCAAGTACTGGGACTAAAGGTGTGCGGCACCACCACCTGGCTCTGTTCCTCTTTTAGACTGGATCAATCTTATGTAGCCCAGGGTGGCCTTGAACTCACAGAGATCCACCTGCCTCTGACTCCCGAGTGCAGGGATTAAAAGTGTGTGCCACCACTGCCTGGGCTCTATGACTAACTAGTGACTTAACGCCACACTCTGATCTTCAGGAAAACTTTACTCACAAACTTTGTTTGTGAGATCACAAACAAAATATCACCATGTCAGACTAGCAAATAACATAATTCTTAGACGTTAAGAAATGTCTCCTTGCATATATGATTGAAGTCCTATACTCGGAAACAAAGGAAACCTCCACAGATACAAAAAAATATCAGTGTCCACCTGTGTCTTATCAGATCACCACGGATTAAAGTTAGAAGGCAACAACAATACTACCCCCAGAAAGCCGACAAACTCATGGAAACTGAACAGTCAACTACTGAACCACACCTGAGTCAAGGAAGAAATTAAAGTCTTCCTTGAATTTAATGAAAATAAAGAGACAACATACTCAAACCTATGATTGAAGTCCTGAAAATGCCATTGTCGATGGAGCATTTAAAATGACATTCATTATTCCTGCATTCTAAAGACACAGTAATTGAGACTGCCTATTTTTAATCAAACTACACCCTACACTCAGCAAATCAAAGTTATACAGAGTTAAAATGAAACCATTACGCTATAGCAAATACTTGTTCAAATTTTACATTGAAAAATTACCTTTGGCCCCTGATCTATCAGCCATGTAGTGAATTCTTCCATTGTCTGAATTGTTCATTCTTTGGTGAAAATGTTAACCAACCACATTGCAATATCAGATGCTAAAAGCAAGTATGGAGTGTATCTAATTCACAAAGTCTAGCAAAGAAGAATGCTCTGTAAGACCAACCAAACAGCTAAGGTGGCATGGGATGCATCAGTTATAATATATCAGCAGAGCAAGTTTAGGTGTTCAGAATTCGGGGGTGTAAATAGTGTAATATCATGTCCATTTTTTGCTGTGAACATATATATTTAAACAAATGAAAAAAGGGGAAAGATGAGCCAAATCTTGTACATTCTTACATTGTGTTTGAATTTATTTTTTTTTTGCTTCTGAGAGATATGTTAATTCTTGAATGACATAGAAAAGAGAGCAAGATGCAAATTTCTTATTAAAAATGTAATGTAATTTTCTGTTTTTAAAAGTCATTTGAAATCCTCATAAACAGAACTTCCAAAAAAGACAGAGACACATGTTAGTGACATATAAGAACTAACATATTATCAAAGGCAATGTGCTAAATTGATATATGGATGCCATATGTAATGATCAAGTCAGTGGAATTATCATTTACTGTGATGGGAACCTTTACATTTCTCTCTCTGTTGTGTTGTGTGTGTGTACATGTGTGTGTGCGTGCACACGTATGTGGGTAAGCATACTCATGTATTCTCAGCAGTGCGGAAGCCAGAGGTTGTTTGCTGACCTTGAAGCTGTTCGTCTTGCTTCTTAATCCAGGGTTTCTGGTTTCTCAACAGGTTCTTCAGATCACCTGTTTGACTGGGCTGACTGGCCAGAGAGCCTCAGGAATCCTCATGTTTCCATCTCCCCAGCCTTAGTATTATAAGCACACGGCACCACACCCACTTTTTGCATGGATGCGAGAGCTCAAATTCAGGCTTGCATGTCAGAAAATTTCCTGACTGAAGCTTCTCCTCAGCCCCAGTTGTGAACTATAGTTAGTCTACTGTGTTGTAACACTAGAACTGATTCTACACATAAAACCATTTTGATGCCTGTCACCCAGCTTCTACTCCTTCCTTCTTTTCCCCTACTTAACTTCTACTGACTTTTGGTTTTCTCTCTACAAAAATCAACTTTAAAATAAAGTTCTGCATATAAGGGAGAACATGGTATTTGAATTTTGTGCTTAGCTTATTTCAGTTAACACACACTTCCATATTGATGCAAATAAAAGGATTTTATTTTATTTACACATCAAAATATATTTTCTTGTGTTACATGCCACAATTTCACTGTCTGTTCATCTGTGGTTGAATACTTTGTGTATCAGTTGCTTCTTTTGTTTCTGTAGCCAGTTATATGACAAAGGCTACTGCAGTGGTTTGAATAGGAATGCCCCTCCCCCAAGCTTTTGTATTTGAATGTTTAGTTCCCAATTGGGGACTACTTAGCAAGCATTAAGAGGTATGGCCTTGTTAGAGGAGGCAGTGGATTTTGAGGTTTCAAAATGCCATGCTTCTTGCTATGATGATAAGGACTAGCCCTCTGAAACTGTAAGCAAGCTCCTGATTAAAGGCTTTTGTTCATAAGTTGCCTTGGTCATGATGTCTCTTCACAGCAATAGTTACAGAGAGAGAAACTTAAGTGGGAAAGGATTTATTTTGGCTCTCAGTTTGAGGATGTAGTCTATCATGGTAAGGAAGCCATGGTGGAAGGAGTTGAGTCAGCTGGTCACATGATATCCACAGTCAACCAGAGAGTGATTAATGCCGGTGCTCAGCTTTTCCCCCCCAGTCTGGGACCCCAACTTATGGACTGGTACTACCCACAGTTGAGTATATTTCCCCACCTCAACTAACCTAATCTAAAGCTCCCTTGAAGGTATGCTCAAAGGATTATCTCCTACATAACTCTGGATCCTGTCAAACTGTCAATATTAATTGTCACACCTTGATTAACTTTATATATCTTGGCTAATAAATTTTTTTATCATACAAGTCTTTCATTTGCATGGTTAGAGTTACCTAAAGATGTATTATTTGAGGCTGTTGTGAAAGGTGTTATTTCCCTAATTTTATTCTCAACCTGTTTGCTGTTTGTATATAAGGAGGGCTACTGAATTTAAGTTAAATTTGTATCCAGCCTCTTTGCTGAAAGTGTTTATCAGCTGTAGGAGTTCCCTGGTGGATGTTTCTTCCTTGATTTCTGTTTCCTCTCTGATTTTAAGAGGAGTTTGGTGGCTGTGTTTGGTAGGAAATTTTCCTGTGAGTCTGATATGTATGAGCACTGCAGTTTCCAGGTACAATGTGTTTCTGGGTTTTGGGGGCTGACATTTTGGCATAAGGATAGTTTGACAGGGGTTCATAGGAGGGAGGAAAACAGTGTTCTAGCAAGATATGTTCACTTAATCTCCTTGTCATTTAAATGTTTTGCTTTATAAGAGTTGCTGTGGTCATGGAGTCTCTTCATAGCAAGAAGAAACCCTAACTAAGACATAGGGGATTGGATCCCGAAGAAGAAAGACAGAGGTAAGATCCATTGAAGTGTAGCCTACCTGCTTCCCTGTTTCCCCTTTCTTAACAGTATATCTTAAATATCTTTCAATGAACTTACATGGCTGCCATTAGTCTATTTTGTCATCATTGGTTTAATTATTTCTTTATTTTTATGTCTGGAATTCTTTACAATTTTCTGGCATGAATGAAAGGCATAATCAACATAGTTATATATATTCAATTACGTAAAACTTGGTGACTATGTCAGTCAGAATAAACAAAGTTATGCTTTATTAAAAACTTATGACTAAATAAATTAATTTCTTACTCATGTAAAGGTCATGGCAGGATTAGGTGAATCATCTGAACAATTATGCCTATGTGTTTATTCTGAATTAAGGGATGCTTTGATCATATGTGTTACCTATATCAACAAATACTTTTATAATCACCGTGTTAGAAGAATTATGAGCTGGAAAGGCAGGTATTGGCAAACATACTATCCTGAAGATAACCTTTGCTACCATATTATTAACCCAAGAAAAATCAAATAGTCATGCTTACCTTCATGAAATCAGGGGATTCCATTGTTCTCTGGGCCAGGAGCACAGAGGAGCTCAATCCTGCTACACAGAAGATGTGACCACCACAGAGTACAGGGCATCTCAATACTGACACACAGAAAGGGTGACCCAGAGGCTGAGTCACTGATTATGGGAAAGAAGGGAGTCCAAGATAACAAAGAAGTTGTAAACTTAAGTAAGCAGAGGGCAACATTAATCAAATGGTATAGGTTTCATCTGGAAATGATCAATTAGCCGAGATAGGACGTGGGCTTCAGGAAGGAATGGAATCAGAAATAAGATGAGCCCTTGACTGGAAGAGTGGCCCAGTAAGTGCTGGGGACAGGGAATTTTCAACTAGAGAAGAAAATGGGTGATGGTGTTGAGAAGCTAGCGTCGAGAAGCTAGCAAGAAGCTATAGTCTCAGCATAGTGGACAAGTAGCTGGAGAGCAGGGCTGGGAAATCCATGGTCGATGGCCACTGAAATTCTAGCTTCACAATTGACTCTGGAAAATAAGATAAGGTTCCAGGATGTGATCCAGGATCAGAGATGTAATATCTCTATGAAGTATGACAAGACCATTTCAGTACTGGATCTGAGTTTATGAACACACCAGCTATTTTCTAATTCTAGAAGAGAGCAGCTATTATTTTTAGAGTAACTATTTTTGAAAATTTAAAAACACTGTACTGTTGTTGCACACACCACTATATATTCATTTGTGTTGATCATCTCTGCTTAGAATCGCTTGCTGTCCTAAATGTCGCATTTTCCAGGGAGTCAGCCCCATCTTGCTCCCGTGACTGAGTCTCATCAGCTTCTGCACTTTCTCCCTGGTAATTCCTCTTCTAAACCTCTATTAGGTTCTCTGTATCACTGTTATTGCCATAGCTCAAGCCAGAAACCTTATATCCTGGATAAGTTAAAGTTTTGTTGATCAATCTTCAGTCACATTGACTCTATTTCATCACCCATACTGTAGGCTTCAAGTCAGAATGAATAATGCATACATTCCTACTGATTTAAAATGATTAAAATGTCTTCTGTTGACTTTAGAACTGAAGAAAAGACTAATACGGTGTTAATGATCTACAAGAACATTAGTCATTTGTTCACAATCTACATTTCCTTTTTAAACTCATGCTGTGCCTTGGTCATCCAAAACAGCCTACACTGACTGTCCATCTGTGTTCCCTCTTGTCCCTGATTTTGCAAATTCTACTCTTCTTCTGTGAATACTATCTGCACCATTCCCCTCTAGATGATGTGAACGTGTCTTCTCAATCATTGCTAAAGTGTTCTTTGCCCAGTGGAGCTGCCTTGGTCCATTTTCTGTAACTTTAATAGAACTCACTTGACTAGGAAATTTATAAAGAATAAATGTTACTTGCAGTTTTATGGAGCAAGTTTTCTTGTTGGATGATCTTTGGATTGCCAGCTCCCAAATAAGGACACAGCGACTTCTTGTTAATTATGAAAGCTTGGCCCTTAGCCTAGGCTTGTCCCACTAGCTCTTACAACTTAACCTGCGTAGGTCACAGAAACTATTGGCTTTGGTGAGAATCCTTGGAAGGAAAGTAAGTGACCACTGAGAGGACAGATGGCCTTACATTGCTAAAGGTCTACTTGTGAAGGTTGATGGTTATGTCATCAACCCTACGACCTTTCCCAAGAGCCTCAAGCTGTGAAACCATTGTCTGCGAAGGTCAGCACCAATAGGATGCTGTCTGTGTTTACTTAAACACACCACCTTCACACACCTCATCAACGTTAACGTCCACACTGAACCTTTGACGCAGATTCTATTTTTTATTCAGTTTTATAGAGTATTACTAAGAGGGGGCAGAAAAAAGAAACAAATAGAATTCTCAAGTTGGAGTCATATCTCTTGCTAGTCAGTTGACACTAAGGATGAGAGAGGATTCCAGCACTGGGGGTTGGTAGAGAAACAGGGGATCCTGATGTGCTCTGAGGCACAGTGGCTGGAACTTTATACTTGGTGGACTGGGATGGAAAGTCTGATCTATGGGTATTATATCACATGATTTTTCAGAGGTGGTACAGATATTTTTGAAGGAAAATGGAATCTTATGACTTTTACCTAGTGACATTTGTTGGGGACCATCCTTGACAAAAAGCCCTCTTGCCAGGGTAGAGGTGTGGGGGATTCAGACATATTAGTAAAGAATATGAAGATACGTGTGAAAATAATAAAACAGAAACCATAAAGAGTACCGGGAGGGCCTTCCAGTGAATACTGAAATCATCTGTGTTTAATTTCCTACATGTTTTTATACCCCAATACAAAAGAGGAAATAAGGCAACAAAAGACTTCTTTAACATGATACAAAGGATGACTTGAACAGTTAATGCTTTAACACTTTGAGACATCAAGTTGTTAGCATTCTGTTTAGGCAGTGAATCGAACCTAGACCAAGTATCCTGAAGGCAGCCACTCCCCAGGTAACCTCATATCACAAAAGAAGGAGCAGAAGTACATTTGTATATCCTGACCATCTGTCAGGATGAAATTAGGCTCACATTTTTTGGGCCTCCACTGACATTGATGCATTAGAGAAAGATATCTCAGGGAACCAAATTATATACTACAAGTAAAGTGTGGAAGCCAGGAGGAACGTCTCAATAGCATATTGAGACTCAATTGTAGCAGTGTAGACAGGAAAATTCCAGAGAGATTTGTGAGCATCGGGAGTCTGCTTCCCTAGACTCAAGGTTTTGCCTGAGGAGGAATGGGACCCTGAGACTTCAAATAGGGATGTCCTTCTCACTGGACCTAAAAATCTTGAAATTCCAGATTTTCCTGAAACTCATGGTCTTTTAGAAGTTATTTCTTTGTCCTTATTAGAAGCTATCCCCCTCCCCTTTGTGTTCCTTTTCCCCCAACGTTAGAAGCTGAAGAAGACACCTGTCTAAGCATTATATCAGGCCCCTTCCTCTTTATCCTTATCAATTTCACCTTTAAAAAGAGAAATTTGAACAGAGGCACCCTACCCCTAGAAAGTAAAAACAAAAAACAAAAAGCAAAGCAAAGCAAAACAAGCAAACAAACAAAAAACCCCTACACATCATAGCACGGAAGGTCACAGTGAAGCACCCTTTGGGTAAAACATCTTCCTCAGCAATTTACACATAATCTTGTTGAGCATACTTCTATTTATGTTTTTGTTATGTAATGTGCATGAGCACATTCATATGTGAGTGCACATGGTTTTCAATGTGTCTGAATACCCATGTAAATCAGTGCATATCCAAATGTCTGTAGCTGCACATGGAGACCAGAAGCTGAAGTCCAGTGTCTTCCTTGTTTGGCTTCTGATTGTATATATTAAGGCAGAATCTCTAGCTGAAATGAGACCTCACCAATTTGGTAAGTCTAGCTAGCCAATTTGCTTCCAAGATCCCCTGTCTCTGCCTCCCAAGGGCTGACCTTAATTATATTCTGGCTGCCATTTCTGCCTGACATTTATGTGAGTTCTGGGAACTGAACTCCTGTTCTCACTGAGCCATTTCCCAAGTCCCTTGTGTGTCTATTTAAGCCTTATTGCATACAAATTTTGATTTGTTAATATTCAACTCATGACCAACAGCACTGTACTTAGCGTCTGAGTGATACTGACAAATTCTATTATCTTTGTAATGTCCATTCAGAGTAGTTGTGTGTAGGTCTCAATAGCAGGTCAACAGTATGTTTGGTTTAAACAGCAAAATGATGACCAAAAGTTGAAGGAAGGAAAGCATATGGCATTCTAATAGACCTCGAAATGATACTTTTTGCATTACGGGGGTTCCTACTCATTTGAGAACATACTATTCTGTGTATTCCTCAAAAGTATGATGAATATTGATTTGGTGACTGTGGTAGTGGGTGGTCATTGTGATGGTGGTGGTGTTACTAACTTTTTTAACACACTATGAATCCATGAATAATGAAGACAGACTGTATGTTGTTAGCCTGGAGGGCTTCATTGAGGAAATAAGTGTGTCGTTATTTGGAGCTTAGTAATGAGGATGGGAAAAATGGACAAAAAGAACGCAGTTCCTCATGGGTTCTGGTCCCATCACACTCTCCAAGTCCTGGCCACAGATCTTCTCCTCACTCTAGTATGCCTTGTTGCCCTAAAACTGGATCCTTGAACTCCCCAGCATATTGCAGAAGGAGTTCTCCAATAAGACACACGAGGCATCGAATTTATAGAATAAACATTATTCAACTTTTCTTCCCATCTAAGATAAACTTCTGAGAATTAGAGAAATCTGGGGATTTCATTCTTGTAAAAAGATTTTATTTAAAAGGCTTTGGCCCATTCAATACTAATCGTCAAACAAGGACAGGTTCTTGTTATTATTTTGTTACTATCTGCGCACATTTGGCAGAGCAGAGATAAAACCCTGGACGGTGGTTAAGGGAGCCTTTCACGTCTCCCACTCCCCGAGTTAGCTTACATTATATTTGGCTGTCATTGTTAAGTGGGAAAAAATGAGCCCCCCTCACTCTTTATTTCAAACATTACATCTTAATAGTGATAAAAATAGCATGTAGGTATTAGTCAAAGATTTGTTTTTTTCAAGACTTGGCTCAGTACCAAACTAAAACTTCCATGTGCTCCAGGAAACCTAGGGTTTCTCATCGGTTGCTATTTTTGAGGCCTGTTGCCATGACGACGGGCTTTACATCAGCAGACAGAGGGGATGAGGTATGAGTGATTTATGCCCACTGTTTGATATTTTAGGCCACTCAGCACCGCTCTTTTCCTTTTCTGTAGAACGAGTATATGAATATTTTTCTTGTAGAGCTTTTGGATCTTCAGATAAAGGAGTTAAAAAAAAATCCTCCTTCTATAGTCACAGTCAGTGGCCATCTTGCCACACGTGTGTCTAGAAGCTGCCGTGGTCCTAGAGAAGAAACAGGAGTTACCGTTGCTGACGATCTCTATTGAAAACCGTTCAGTGGAAACGAAAAGTAACGAAGCATTAATTCTGTAGTGCTAAATTGGGGATAAAAGCATTTAAAATTATTATTAAAAGAAATTAGCTCAAGAGTGACTAAGAAGAACTAATTTGCCTTTTAGGGCTAATCTTTTCCTTGTTAAGTCCAAGACTATGGAATGGTCACTAAATAGGAAGGTTTGTTTCCCTTACAAAGGGAAAGCTAGCAATTCTTTGGGGGTTCACTTGTGGCCCATGCTCTGTGGCCATCTTTGTTGCTGATTATACTTTAAAGGAAAACGTTCACCAATCAATAAGTCAGTTTGGATAAGGTCAGTGGTACACGTGCCTCCTACTTGCTTCCTTTTTGTCTTGGGCTTATCTCTTCTGACTCCCCAGAGCCCAGAGGTCAGGGGTCCCCTCCATCCAAAATGAATACGATGACAGTCTGAAAGTTTGTCCAAGAACTCAGGGCTTTGAGCAGTTCACTTGGTAGCAAATACTGTAACTTGAAAAGAGTATTTATACCGAGCTTATGAACAGTGAGTGGAGGCAGAAATACACTTACTTAGTTGATTGTAACTATTAAAAACACCCTGCCTTCCAAACTACTAGAAAGCCTTTGTATTTACTGGAAACTAGTAACAGGTTCAGTATATTACAGAAATCAGTCACTTTCTTAGTTCCTTCAAGCTGGAGTTGGGCACAAGTCATTTTTACAACTCTAGAATTTTTTTTCTGCAGAGAAAGAATGATACAGCCAGGCTGTCATAATTGTGCAAAAATGAATAAATTTTTCCCTATTTCTGTTGCTCTAGTTCCTCTACTTTCACTCGGTCCCTTCCTAGTGTTCTCATTTCAGAAGGAGTCAGTGCTGATATAGATACGAAAACTCTTCCTTTCTCCCAACAGAATGCCATCTGAACATGGCCAAGCCTAGTGTTATGCCTGCTCCCTGGACCCTCTTAGTTTCTTCTCTACCTTCCCTATGGCCACCATGGCTCAGTAAAGAAGCTTCACTTCACAGCAAATGGGGCCATCATCCAAAACTACAACTGGACATAATACAGAGATTGATAAATTGTGGGGAGCATCTGAGTCTATGGTTAAAGGAACACCATGGAAGAGAGTGAGGAGGCCGAAGAGGAGGAAGAGGGGGAAGTGGGGGAAGATCTTAACCAGAACACCAGGAAGTCGGCTGTGAAACAGTCTCTCTTGGAGATGGTTGCATAACAAGACTGGAACAATGGAGCAAAATCAATAAACATGTTAACATGGGAGGGAGGAAATTTTATGAGGCCCCATCCCTAGGTAGAGAAATAAAAGAAAGCAGTGAATGCTGGGAGAAGGGGGATTAGCCAGAGCTGCTTATCCATACCAAGTGGTCATCCCTGAAACATTTACATTCAAACAACAAAAGCAGACTCATCAGGTTGTATGTATATATTTGTGCATACACATACATATATGTGCATACTGATACATACAGTAATAATTAATGAAAAAGGCCATCAATTTGAGGCTGGGAGGGCATGGGAAAGATTGGAGGGAGGGTACCCGGGAGAGGCTGGAGAAAGGAAAGGGAAGGGAGGAAGTGATGTAATCTTATTTAATTGAATTGTATTAAAAGTGAGCTTTAAAAAAGTTTTGGGAAAATAAAACTTCTTTTCAGTTATCACAGCTTTAATATCTATGTAACATATAATGTACACATGTGTCAACATCTTCATATATACTCCTCCCTCTAATACAGAACAGACTTGATACTTAGGATTGTTCTCTTTAAAAATCAAACTGAATTAACTCTGGGTTCTCAGTCCCTGCTGACCAGAGAGTATTAATAAACACTCCGTGAAAATCTTGTAATTCCAGCACGCTGGTGAATAAACATTCAGAGAAAGGCGAAATGGAAAGCCCCAGTTTTGAAGAGTGAGCGTCTCTTGCTGCAGTTCAAATGTTTGCTCTACAAGCACATTAGAAGTTCCTGCAGAACCTCTTGCTCTCTCTTTTGGACATATACGGCTTGCTCCTCCTACGGGGAGGTTGACGCTACCAGTAGAGTTTAAACAAAACGTGTGGTACAAGTCAGCACAGGCCGAATGCCTCTGAGTTCTTGTGGTGGCCAGTGGGTGGAAGGCATATGCAGGGTTTTTTTTCCCCCCACAAGGAATTCTAAGTACTCTGAATAGCTGGTTGTAAGAAGCAAGGTGGCCACATACCTTCTCATTCTGGAACTTTTCCTTCTCGCCACCCCTTCTCAACATCCTCCCTTCTCATGTGAAGGCTCTTGAATGCTTGCCAAAAATAGAAAGCTGGGCGGAGACTGTTTCTCCTCTCCTCTATGTTTTATTACAGCTACAGCATAATTCAATAAACATGATTATTTTTCTTCTGATAACAAGTTTATCCGGAGGCTGTAAGGAGGGACAGTATAATACAGATAGGAAAATATGTCTTTGGTTCTGCATTCAACTCATATATAATCTAATTGTTACAGTGACATGTTTATTATGAAGGCTGTGTCTTAAGTCCTCATGTAAAAGACAAAGTGAAGTCTCATGCAAGGGGACTTATTTGTTAAGGACCAGAACCAATTATGAGGAAAAGTTGAGCTGTGTGCCTTACACCCAAAAGAGAAAGGGAGAAGTTGCGGGAGGTATAAGGCTGTGATATTGATGTCTTCGTTGTATTAGAAGAGAAAACCCCTTGGGAAGGGCTCAGTAATTTGTTTCCTTTCACATTTTAGAAAAAATTCTGGTAAAAGGACGTTTGGTCTCTAAGGATCAAGTCATGGTCTTAATTCTGAAATGCACCCTTGTGTTCTCTTATGCAACCATATTTCCAAAACAAGTCTTTTTCTTTCCCCTCTCTTTTTCTACAGACTTCTGCGACTTCTAGACCCATTGACTGATACATATCTGATGCCTCTTGGACACCTTCACGTGGGGGCACTCAGGCTGCTGAAGGTGGGCCACCGGGCCACATTGTGTGGAGGAACAGTTCTCTAGTTCCCGGGGTGTCACTTTACTCATGAGTGTGCAGAGAACACACAGAGCCCACCTTCCAGACCGGCTGTGAGACTCTGGGAAAGCACTGGACAGATGTGGGTGTCCCTGTTCATCTGCAGCAGCCCAGGGACAGCATCACCACTGTGTTATTTCTGCCTGCTTGTCGCATCTATGACCTTACTACTCTTCCTCCCACGTCTGACCTTTTCATATGTTCCACGTGTGAACTTCATCAGCCAGAGGCATGGGATTAGCTTTTATTCCCTCCTTTCCACCACCTCTCAGCTCAACATCTTACCAAATCTTGTGGATTTATATTTTAATGGTTTTGGGACCCATCTCATTTGTCTCTAAAGACACATTCTCTCTTATTTCAACTACAAGAAGACACTTTGGGTGATCTCCTTGAACCCACTCTTGCATCTTGTCTCCTTACCATTGCCATAGTGATCGGAAAGAAATCTGACTGTGTTCACCTCAGCTTTTACAGTTTCTTGGATGCCAAAAGCGTTTACGAAAGTCCTACTGCCTGATCACCTCTTAACATTCTTTCTTTGCTCTTGGACTTTGTCACACCTATCTTGTTCTTCTTTCTCTTATCCTCCTCCCCCTTCTACTCATTTCCCTCTTCTTCCTTTTCCCCTTCCTTCTCTTCTTCCCACCCCTTTCCTCTTCTCTAGGTTTCATGTTTCTGACTGCAAGTTCTCCTTACTTGTTTTTCCTCACTTCCAGAATATTTTCTTTTCTCATCCCATGGTTGATTATTACTACGTATTCAATGCTTAGCTTAAATGTCATTTCTTTGGCCACATAACTCTTTGTCATATATTCAAATTAATTCTTGTCTTTTTTCCATAGGATTCATTTAAAATGTTACCACGCCGCTTCCCAGCTCCCTTTTATGTGAGCATACAAGCTCCAGGAAAGCTTGTAACTCCTCTTCGCCTTCCATCAGCAGAATGCCCTGAACATATTTGGCATTCATTAAATGTTTAGTGCCTGACTTTGCTCACTTGGAAACTTAGAAATAGTTGAATATGTAGGAAGGCCTGTGTTTTAAAAATATCCACACCAGGTGTAAGGCATGTAGCTTTAATCCAGTATCCCCACCTCTCTCCATATCTTTGCCAACAGTGGGTGTTGTTCTAGACAGTTGACAGAAAATACTCAATACATGCTAACTTTTATGATTTACTTCTGAACATTCAAGTTTGATTGGACCTTTTGGTTTGAGTTTTACATTTTAATGTAGTTTGTATTGGAGACAGTCTGATAGTTCCCTGACCTACTGACTTTGCCTACCTAGAGTTGTTCTGTGAAGCTGAGAATTCTGTGTTCATTTCCACTCTAATATGAAAACCATTTTAATGCTCCTAGGTATGAAGCCTGAGCTAGGTGCTGTGAGGAGACATGAAGAGGCACTATGCAAAGAACCAACCGAAAGCATCTTCCCAACCAACAGAGGAGATAAGAGAAGCATTTGGATATCATGATTAGCTGCTTTTGCTGTTGATTTTACCAAAATCCCACCAGAATCTACTTAAGGGAGGAACACTTTATTTTGAATCACAGTTTAAATCCATCTTAGTTGTGGCAGAACAGCTCAGCTCACATCCTGTATGGACAGGAAGCAAGAGAATGAAAAAGGATTCAGTTAGTTACAGTAAGTGTCAAGGAGCTGCCCCCCCCCCGTGACCTATTTCCCGAAGCTTGGCCATCTCTTAGGCTTGTAGGATCTCCATAAATAGCATTCATATCACGAGCATATGCTTAACATATCCAAGCCATAATAATATCCAAAGGCAATAGATTCATGGTGGGGACAGGATCTACTAAGGAATGTTCCAAACCCTCTTCTTGTCCCCTATCCAAAACTAGGAATTACAATCTCTGTAACTATTGTAACTGTAAGCATCAAGATTCTTTGTGTATCATTGCTTGCCTACAGTCACTCAGGGGAACTCTAAAAATATTTGAACTTGGCCTCAGTTTAATTTGAGACGCCACAGGACATGCTCTGTGCTGTGCATGGTAGCAGGCGCATACATATTTGGGGAAGGACCCAGCTCAGTTAGGAGAGAAGGCCACGCTTCCTCATTCTTTCAGGAAGGCAGCCTTGGGTGGGAGGGAGCTAACAGCAAGGTGTTAGGGCTGAGGAGGAACTGCCTACCCAGGCATGTCAGCACAAGGCACGTTCCTAGATGTCTATTAATGACACAGAGAAATGTTCATAATCATTTTATACCACTGATCTTCAAAAACATCCAGGTGAATCTGTTTTTAGATTAGTAGCCAAAATGTGTTAGAATGTGCAATAAAAATGTGCTGAGAAAAAAAAATGTGACTGAATTAGCAATTCTTGGCTTTGAGTAAAATTTATTTAAAGCTGTTCTAAGAATATATGTAATAGAAGTAAGTGTGGATTATAACATTTGTGGAGGGGAAGCTACATCAAAATAAATTTAATTATAAATCAAGTGTAAAGTGTGGCGATAAATAAATCCTAGGGCTCATCTTTTGTTTTAAAGTCAAGATTATAGAGAAACAACTTAGGGTGCTTGCCTAGGCCACACACTAACTGTTTGGGGATGGTATCTTTCACACTGGCTAAATTTCTAAAGGAAGTGGAAATAGTGATGTTAATTCTTACAATGCTATTTTAAGATAACTTACAAGTTATCTATTTTAAGATAACTTACAAGTTTAATCTTTGTTCTGCTCATTATCGTTAGTTTTGAACAGTGTATTAATCAAGTTTCTCTAGAGCATCAGCTCTCAACCTGTGGGTCGTGACAGATACCCACATATCAGATACCAGGTATATCAAATATT
This sequence comes from Alexandromys fortis, assembly GCF_014885135.2. Lineage (NCBI taxonomy): Eukaryota > Metazoa > Chordata > Mammalia > Rodentia > Cricetidae > Alexandromys > Alexandromys fortis. The sequence goes on along the minus strand of NW_026067906.1, from coordinate 8,576,473 downwards.
TACCTTATGATTCCTAACAGTAGCAAAATTACAGTCATGTAGTAGCAATGAAATTACTTTTATAGTTGGGGGTCACCACAGCATGAAGAACTATATTAAAGGGTCACACAGCCTTAGGAAGGTTGAGGACCACTGCGCTAGAGGAACAGAACAAATATACTGAATATAATTGAAAGGGAGTTTATAAGATGGGTTTGCATATTGCACAGTATTGCACAATGGCTGTCTTCACACAGAAGGGGCGGAGAACTTGTTTCTGTTTAGTTCATGAGGCTGGATAGCTCAGTCATCAACCTGGAGAGATGCTGGTCTTCGGTCCATGTTGGAAGGCAGGAGGAGTTTGGTTCTGACATCAGGGAAGAATGGCGGTCTTGTGGCAGCCATCCTTCAGATGAAGTCTCTAGCAAGATGCACAGGGAAGCAGTCACAAAGCAACAGCTTTTTCCTTGGAGCCCTCTGCATCTAGTTAGCCCAGGAAGAGGCTGCCTGCATTTAGTGCGGGCCTTCTCACTTCAGTTAGCTCAGTCAAGAAAATCCCTCACAGGTGTGCCCAGAGGCTTGCCTCTTAGCCGATAGCAGATCTAGCCAACTTGACAACCAAGATTACCCATTACAGTGTGAAAATTATTGTAGTGACATTAATCAATAAATTGAATGAATTACTTTTTAATCATATCCTATATAAATACTGAAATATATATTAAAATTGGCAATTATCATGAACCTTGATGTTATTATAAAAACTTACAATTTTTGATGTGGGAGTGTCATATATCAATCTGTTGATTTCATTGGTTAAGTTATAATAAACCAGCTGCTTGGCCTCATGGCTTGGAACATAGATGGGAGGAGTAAACAGAATAGAATTCTGGGCGGAAGAGGAAGTGAGGTCAGACTCTGCTCTGCTCCCAGACAGACCCGACAGCTCTGCTGGAGCAGAGACGCCATGCTCAGCTCTCCCAGGCAACTCCAACCCACGATGGACTTAGGCTAGAATCTTCCCGGTAAGCGCACCTTGGGGTGCTTACAAACATTATTAGAAATGGGCTAGTCCAGGGGCGAGAATTAGCCTGTAAGGGTTAGAGTTCATGGGCCAAGCAGTTCTTAAATGAATACAGTTTGCGTGTTGTTATTTCGGGCATGAGCTAGCCAAGCGGCCGGGGTGTTGGGGACGCAGCCCCGCCGCTCTTATTTCAACAAATTTTAAGGACATTTTTATATCTGCCAGGCAGACCTTGCTTCCCCTCAGTAGGCTTCTCTTTGCCTACTCAGGTTTCATGATTCTGAATAAGAAATGGTAAATTGCTGTGATTCCAGTTAAAGAACACTTGCTAACAGGAGTTTATGGGAACAGTTGCCAAAAAACCTCTGGCTTTACTGTCAATATGTGACATTATTTTCCCAAGAAGTCTTGAAAGGCTGGATCCCAAAGGCGCCGGGAAAAAAGTCACTTGCAGATAAACAATTTTTTTTCCACCAAAATATGAGCAGATTACGTGTTGTATCTGTTCAGTTAAATACAGGACCAGAGATTAGGGTATCATTCAAAATGAAAAGAAACAAGATCCACAGATTCAAATCACCACTGCTATGTAGTACTGACTAGCACGTTTGTTGACTCCAGAGTCATGGAACTTCATAAGAATGTTAGCATTCAGTGTCTGTGTGTGGCCACGTTCAAGCAGAGATGACAAAGGGAGGCCTTTGGCCCTTGGCAGCCGCTTCCTTGGATGAGATCATTATTTTTCCCTGTCCTCATTGGGACAAGGTAACCTCTATATTTCAAGGACTGTCTTCATGCTGATGGCATAGCATCTGGTCTGCAGAGGGTCCCAGAGCCTCAGACTGGTAATCAGTTTTTAGGTCTAATTCTCAGTGGATGATCCACATTTTTGTTTATTGTGCTTTTCCAGAGACTATCTTTTATATCTTTCTTCTTCTTTTCTGACCATAATTTTAGTTATCTTTTCTTTGTTTTCTATGTGCATTTCCTAAACTAAGACACGCACAGTTCTTTCGGTACATATCCTATAAGAGTTGAAGACTTTTGGAGCCATCTTGTGATACACAAACACACACCTATATTTTATGTGGCAATAATGCTCATTATGTGTGATGCTTTGGATTATATAATTCCACACGTTATAACCTTTTTGTCTATATTTAGCTAATCATTACATTATAGGAGACAATGTAGAAAAACCAATTTAGTCACAAATACTATAACAACGCTACCTAGTCTATAAAATAGTCTTTGAGGTATTTTCTTTCTTTTTTTAAAATTTCAATTTACATCCCAAACATAGTTTCCCCCTTTCTTCTCTGGCCCCTTTGCCATTACCCTAGCCCTCCCGCCATCCACTCCTTCTAATGGGTATGGGCTCTCATGGGAAGTCAACCAAGTCTGGCATTAAATTGGGGCAGACCAAGCCCCTCACGCTGCATTAAGGCTGAGCATGACATCCCTTCATAGGGAACTGGCTCCAACAAACTAGCTCATGTACCAGGCAGGGATAGATCTTGGTCCTACTGCCAGGGTCCTCTCAGATAGTCCAAGCTTCATCACTGTCTCTTTACAGATGGAGGGCCTAGTTCTGTCCCATGGAGGTTCCACAGCTGTCGGTCTATAGTCCATGAGTTTTCATGAGCTTGGTTCAGCTGGCTTTGTAGATTTCCCCATCATGATCTTGAACTCCCTTGCTCATATATTGCCTCCTCCCTCTCTTTTATTAGATTTCTGGAGCTCGGCCTGGTGCTTGGCTTTGGATCTCTGCATCTGGCTTCATCAGTTACTGGAGGAAGGCTCTCTGATAATAGTTGGGGTATTCACCAATCTGATTACAGGGGAAGGCCTGTTCTCATACCTTGGTTAGTTTACTGGAAATTCTGTTTATTATTTGATAAATTAAAAGAACGTTTCTGTTTACCAACAATGTATTTGTTTTAATTGTTCACAAATTTTATAATAATAAATTGTGCAGCATATTTTATCCTTTGGTTTGTTTAAGCTGAGATTGCCCAGATATCTGGGACCAACTGCTGGCATGGCTGTGAATAGAATTGTCTAGGATGGCAGTATGAGTTTCTTATCGCTGCCATAACAAATTATTTTGAACACGATGTACTGTTTCCAGATGATTGAAAGCAAAATCCTACTTGTAAATTTTAGTATTAGAAAATTAGTATGTGAATATAGTTTTTATTTATTTTTTATTTATTTATTAAAGATTTCTGTCTCTTCCCCACCACTGCCTCCCCTTTCCCTCCCCCTCCCCCAATCAAGACCCCCTCCCTCGTCAGCCCAAAGAGCAATCAGGGTTCCCTGCCCTGTGGGAAGTCCAAGGACCACCCACCTCCATCCAGGTCTAGTAAGGTGAGCATCCACGAAACTGCCTAGGCTCCCACGAAACCAATAGGTACAGTAGGATCAAAAACCCATTGCCATTGTTCTTGAGGTCTCAGTAGTCCGCATTGTCCGCTATGTTCAGCGAGACCGGTTTTAACCCAGGCTTTTTCAGACCCAGGCCAGCTGGCCTTGGTGAGTTCCC
>NW_026067906.1:8550539-8572692 GCF_014885135.2 Alexandromys fortis | reverse complement strand
TGGCTAGAAACCAAATATGAGTGAGAACATTCCATGTTCCTCTTTTTGGGTCTGGCTTACCTCACTCAGGATGGTGTTTTCTATTTCCATCCATTTGCCTGCAAACTTCAAGAAGTCCTTGTTTTTTACTGCTGAGTAGTACTCTAATATGTATATATTCCATACTTTCTTCATCCATTCTTCAATTGAAGGGCATCTAGGTTGTTTCCATGTTCTGGCTATTACAAACAATGCTGCTATAAACATAGTAGAGCATATACTTTTGTTGTGTGATAAGGCCTCTCTTGGGTATATTCCCAAGAGTGGTATTGCTGGGTCCATGGGTAGGTTGATCCCGAATTTCCTCTAGTGAATATAGTTTTTAATTCAGGCATTGGATTGGTTTCTTTTCAGTGAACTGATTTTAGAATATTTGAGTTTTGGCATATTGACTTGATCTTTATTAAGTACATTATGTCATTTGAGTTTTACTGGAATTCTGATTAACACACTAATTTGGAATAATTCTTTTTGTGGGGGACAAGTGGGTGGGTGCACTTCATATTTAGTCTTCTTGGTACAAATGATTTTAAATGATATGACTCATATTGTAAAGTTTTATGTGTTGCCATTTTGACCCAAATTAGTGTCATAAAACTTGCTCACTTAGCTAAAGTGTTATTTGGTAGATTTGTTCTATTATCAAATTATTTTTCCCATTTGCAGTTGGTCATAGTCTATATGGGCTTTTCTTTCAAAATGTGTAAAAGTTCTCTGCACTAAACTTTTACCCAGTGGTTTTAGGATCCATTGATGATTTTTGTTTGAATTATATATGATTATACAAAGGTAAGTTTCTAATATTTGTAAACTTTATTTTTATTTTTTTATGCATATGGGTGTTTTGAAGCATGTACGCCTTTACACCATATGCGTGCAGTGTTGACAAAGGCCAGAGGACTCATCTGGTGCTACAGATGGCTGTGAGCCATCATGAGGTGCTGGGAATTGAACCTGGGTCCTCCGGAAGAGCAGCCAATGTCCTGAATGCTGAGTCATCTCTCTGGTCCTAGTTTTCAGATGGTAATGTTCCTTCTATGTGTGCATATTGCATTGCTGGTTCAAAATGCCTGGGAAAAATAGCTTAAGGAAAGAGATTTCAGATAAACAGCTTAAAGTTACTTTGACTTATGGTCTAGAGATATACTCCACCATTGTGGGTAAGGAGCAACAGAAGGGGCGTGAAGCTCCTGGTCACATGACAGCCACAGTCAGGAAGCACAGAGGCCAATACTGGAGCTCAGCTCACTTTCTCCTCTTCAGCCTGGGACCCCAGCCCATGGAACCGTGCCACCTATATTTAGGATGTATTTTCCACCTGAATTAATACAGTCTAGAAAATCTGCCGCAGAGATCCCCAGAAGTGTGTTTTTGTGATTCTAAATCGCATCAAATCAATAATCAAGATGAGCCTTTGCTTTTAAAAAAATAATTTATTATTATTATTTTTCTTGATACTCAACCTAGCTCAAATCTACTACAATTGGGAAAGGGAGAGAGAGAGAGAGAGAGAGAGAGAGAGAGAGAGAGAGAGAGAGAGACTCCTCAGACTGGTTTGGTATACCCTCTGTCTAAGATACAAAATCACTAACTTTTCTTTTGTTTTCTGAGACATGGTTTCTCTGTGTAGCCCCGACTGTCCTGAACTCACTCTATATACCAGGTTGGCCTTGGACTCACAGAGGTTCGCCTGCTTGTGGCACCCAAGGACCATCTTTGTTTATCTGATCTTTCCTTGCTAGCACACTTTTCAGAACTCATATCTACCTTGGGTCCCATATCCAGGGCCTGGCCTATCCAGTGAGCTCTTCAAGTGCTATCCCTTAGACAAGAGCTACAGGCAGTTGACAATGGAGAATTAGTCTTCCACAGCCATGAGCCCCCTAACTGGCCATTCAACACCAAGTACTCAGCTCTGAAAATATAAACATACTACAACACTAAATGAACTCAGTAGGTTGTACTTATATATTTTTGCATTTATATGTTACAATAATAGCTAAAGAAAGAGACATAAAGACGGATATTTAGTCAGGAAACATCATTGTTTTATGAGATATTAAAAATACCTACGCACTGGCTTTTAAACCATTAGGATATTGAAATTGAATTGACCCCATATCTTCAATTCATATTTCAGTATTGTCCGTAGTAACCACTGGTTACATACAATTTCAAAGGAAGAGAGGCACAAACCTACCACATGCCTAACAGGGAATCTTCAATGACAGTTACACTGATGATTACAGCAAACATTATAATTGTTACTTCATTCTTATTTTCATTGTTTATGATGCTGGAAAAGGAACTTAGGACCTCATTCATGTTGGGTAGTACTTTAATACTTTAATATGCTCATCCTTAAAAGTGTACCTATGTATATGTGTGTGCATATGTGTACCTATTTGTGTGCATGTAGACAGATGCATGTATGTGATCATATCAATCTTAGTCACTAGAAAGCTTATAAAAAATTACAACCAACACATCATTGCTAAGACTTCAACTATTCTCTTAGATCAGGTCCCTCAGAAACTAAAGGGTGAGGTAAGGAATCTGCTAAAACTTTCTATTGGGAAATCAATTCAATCCCAAGGAAGCCATTGTGAAAAGAAGAATGAAATAGGGATAGAGAATCAACTGATACTGTCTTCTGGCCTGGTCTTTGAACCACCTTGTACCACACATGACTGCTTAATCAGTCTCAGAGGGCCTCTTTCCAAGAGGCTGAATTAAACCATTGAGCTCAGGGATGCTATTGTCCTATCCTGTGGAGAAGAATTTAACCTTTAGTTCTTATGTCCCATTGCTTGGAGGATTCCTCTAAAATTGTTTACTTCCATGCACTACAGTTGTGCTAGTGTGTTTTCTGAGCACTTGCGGTGGGAGCATCTGCCTCAGTGGGGAAGTCGAAGACAAAGAAGATGGAGGATGGTCTGTTTGCAGGGAGGCTGGGCTATTGGAGAAGCTTATTGATGCTTGCACAAAATTTGTCATGGGACTGGACAAAAACTGTTGAGAGTATCTGTGACGGGATAAGAGAGGTGTCTGATAAAGCCACACTTGTTTCTGCATTTGAATCAGATCTCTGTTTTTTATTTATGAAGTAGAGACACAATAACTATCTATGATACATTAAAAATATAAAATAAGACTCATTGTATATTCCCTAAATAAGACCTTTTTTTTCTGTTGTCATATTCATGCGGCCCATGACTTTTTGGTTTAAAATGTTAGAAAATCTTGGACTTCTTGCTCAGCAATTACATTAGGAGACTTTTCATCCTGACCCAATGTCCACGATGGCCACTGAATCTTTTATTTCATCCTCCCTCACCTAAGCAACCATTTTCCCTTAGGTTTTAAGTACATTTTGCTCAGAACAGCCACCTGATGTTTCTCTCTCCTCCCGCGACATCTTTCTTTTGCCAGAATAATCCTCCAGAGGCATCTGGCCATATATATTTTTTCTTCTTCAAAATATCAATTGCTTGCAAGAGTCTATTAAATTAAATTAAGCCTCTTTCTGAAGGAGGCTTACACAAATTTACACAAATTAATGAGATCTGACTTTTCTAGTTCCTTCTATTTCAGCAGTATTCTTATACTTAATTGCAGCCCTCAAACTGGATTTCCAGTATTCTTGGACACACTGTGCTTTCTTAAAGCATGGTCTCATCTTTATTCTTTACCAGTCTCAAGAGGCTTTCTTGCTACCACTTTGAAACCATCCTTGTTTTTTTTTCTTTTTTCCAGACAGGAAGCATGGGTACCTTGGTCAAACCTGGTTTCATCATGACCACCGCTGAATCTGTTGCCTTGATATTCTTTGCCTATCGTGTGGGCTATCATTTATTATTGGTGTTATTTCCCCCCCTAAAGAGGTGGAGGGTTATCCAGGGTACTCCTTAATAGAGCTACAGTAATATTTCAAGTATCTCTCTAGTTTAGGACCTAGGTTTAAAGCTGGGAAAAAATAAATCAGGCAGGATCAGATGATGGGGGATCAAAGGGAATTATACTGCAAAGATATTCATCCTTTGTCGTTCTAAATGAATTATTCTAAATCATAGACATCTATGGGAAGATTTTTTTTCCCCGTCTGTGTTGAGAAAGCTGTTTTACATCATGGAGACAGATACAGAAAAGCATTTTAAAAGATAGCTGGGTGGTGGTGGCGTACATCTTTAATCCCAGCATCGGGAGGCAGAGGCAGGCAGATGTCTGTGAGTTCGAGGCCAGCCTGTTCTACAAGAGCTAGTTCCAGGACAGGTTCCAAAGCTACAGAGAAACCATGTCTTGAAAAACCAAAGGAAAAATAAAAGAGTTTTTAAAGATAGTATCTAATATTTGCTGTTTTGGACTATCTGGTAAAACTGGGATGGGGACTGAAGAATATCAGGTATTGAATCCTAAGGCGGCCATTGAATCTCCTATATCCACAGTGTGCAATTACAAGCTGACAATAAATGCAAGACATTTATAAAATGTGGCAATAATAGCTCAAACAATTAGTGTGGACACAGTCATCTGACATCGTTATGTTAAAGTCACATGAAACCCGGGTCCGTTGACTCATTTCCAGTCCTCGGCTGTCATTTGCTTTAGTTGGGTGGAGCTATTTTTACTAATCACCCGGGGAGAAATGAGTCTGACTGCATGGAAGCTAACATTTTGTACTAGTTAGAACATATTTTGGTAGGAAAAAGACGAGGGCTAAAAATAGTAACCTGGAAAAGCCATTTTTATCAGGCCGAGTTGACTGAGAAAGGTCCTAGAACTCTAGTCTTAAAGATGAGATCTGTTTTGTTTTTTTTTTTTTTAGTTATCTCAAGAGCGATGAATAAAAGATTATTTTTTTGGCAAATGGAACTTTATCTATGGGGAGGACGTTTCTTCTAAGGAGAAAACTGCTAATTTTGGCTCATTTCCCTAGGGTCCTAGTTTCCTATCTGATGGGAATGTAGGAGCTCGATTGTTTATACTTGAGCAAAGACAGCGGGGCCACTCTCTAGAGAGTGACCTCTTGCTCTAGTGACAGCCGCAGAGTCTAAGATTCCGGAATCAGGATTGTAGGGCATTGGGGGTGCAGCTTCTTGAGCCAAATGTGATGTAAATGTGAGTTCTGGGAACACAGGACCTGTCAGTTTCGAATCGGTTGCCCCCATCACTTCCGTACAGGATTGGTGATGTATCAGTGTGCTGGCTGAGCTCTTGGACACCAGATTCAGCCTGGTCTCCATTTGGTGTGTGTTCAGATCCCGGTGTCGTAATGGCAGAAAAGGTGTTTCTCCTTTCACTGATGTGATAACTGGCAATAAATGATACAAAGCAGCAAAACCAAAATCCCTATGCTTGTGCACCAAGAAGGCATAAGAAAATGTTGAATCCCTAAAGGTGGCCATTCCCATCGTTTTGTCACCCATCTTTATGCTGTTACCGCGTTGTACTGATTTGTTGACAGGCACATCATATTTCGCCAACAAATTCTGTATTGACTTACATATTGTTCATCATTAATGTATATTTTTGTGTGTGAACAGGTGAGTGTAGACATGCGTGCCTGCGTGTGCATGTGTACGTGAAGTTGCTCTCCATCCTACTTTTTTTGAGACAGTGTCTCTCCTCAATCGGAAACTCACCCATTCAGTAAGATTACCTCGTCAGAGAGCTCGGGGCGTCTCCTGTCTGTGTCGACACCTCTGGGCTTGCTTCCCAGCTTCAGCTTTTGTGTGGGTGCTAGGGTTTGCGTTGAGCTCTCCATGCCTACGCAGCTAGCTCTTTACCAACTGAGCCATCTTCCCAGCGCCTATCTTTTCTCTACATGGTAGGTGCTGTAGTTCGGATCCACAACATCCTTCAAACACTCATGCATTAAGGTTCTCAGCAAAGCATTGTTGAGAGGGAAGAACTTCTAAGTAGTAAGACCTTAGAGATGAAGCTAAGGGATCTGGGACGTACCTTTGACATGATATTGGGAGTCTCTCTCTCTTTGCTATCAGAGCTGGGATCTTGTTCCCTCTGGAATCAGAAGTGCTGGGCATTCAGAGTTTGTTCCCGATCGCTCCTCATCTCATTCTTGGAGGTAGCATAATTTCTATGGCTGGCGGGTTGGAGTGGAGGGACAAGATAAGAGTAGACACAAAGGCCTGACTCCTTGCTTCAATTCAGCTCCAATCTGAGGAGATAATCCCTCTTCTGAGGACCCTGTGGGGTGCATCATGGCCTGAGCTGAGACTGCATTTCCATTTCCCACATCTCATCCGATTTTATTCAAATCCTTGTAAGCATAACTGATATAAACATCCCCAGAACAACCATTCGTATGAAAATATCTGGCTCAAGAATCTGTACCATAAAAAAATGGTGAAGTCAAGGAAATACTTAATTCATATAAAAGAGAACTATTTCTAGCTGTGTTTAGTGTAAGGCAGGACAAGCGGGTCTGCTTCTCAGTCAACCAATATCTTCTCAGCTCTTTCTTCGCATTTTCTGAAAAGGAAATTCTTGACTCTAACCCGTGGACTATAGATGTTGAATATCTGTGAGAACCTCTTCATTCTGGGACACAGTTTCTCAGAGTTCTCTTATCCCTCCCTAGAGAGGAGGATCTGCACAACAAAGTGGATTCAGCTAACTCAGGCCAAACCAGACGAACCCCTAGAACCAGCTCCAGTGATCTCCTTTGGTTTTATGAACTGGCCGAGTAAATAGAACAATTAACGGCCAATCTTCGCTCTGGATCATGTAGGTGATATAAAATTAAAACGCAATATTAAAGCTAACAGAGCTTAGCTGACGTTATGAGCGTGGCAATACAGTGTAAATCAGGAATAGGAGTTTCTCCATGGTTTTATGGGGGACCAGAGGCCAATCCTTTCATCCGTTAGTAATCTTAAGTGGGAACAATTTGTATTGAGTTCCAGTAGCTGGAGGTGTGCCTGGATTACTGAGGAGTAAGAATGCAAGAAATGCACAGGGAGAACGCAGGGAGGCAGTGCTCAGAGTGGGAATTTAGTTTTAGAGCGTGGTCTTGTAAACATGAAGTAGAAAAGAATGCAACATCATCCTATGACTTGTATAAATAATTAGAGCCCCAATCTACCTTAGGCTCCGACCATCTCATTTGAATCTTTTTTTTTTTTTTTTTGGTGTGTGGTTGATTTTTTTTTAAAAAAGAACTGCAAGAAACGCCCCCCCCCAGGGTAATTGCCAAATCTATCCTTTTCCTTTGTATCGTTCAGGTAAATTAACCATATTTGAGATAATATTTAGATCGACATACCTGGGCACCTCTACCATCTGAATCAAGTTCTAGGGTAACCTTCCAACTTCCAACATATGAGCAAGAGAAGGAACAAGTGAGCTGTCACCCCAGCAACAAAGCTTCCATGTTCCTTTTGCCTAGCCATCGACAGGCATTGGGATGAGCAGTGGAACACAATGGCAACACCAAAGGCTGTCATTTCACTATGCTGTGGAAAAAAAAAAAAAAACAACAACCAGAAACAAGATGAGATGCCTAGTCAAAATGGAAGTTAGTCATGAGACACAGTGCAAGCTCCAGGGCTCGGCTAATTATTATTATCAAATGAAAGAGCTGGTTTAAAATGTGGCAGCCAAGAAGAACTCCAGATGTAGACTGAAAAGATAATTTCTTTGCACGGTCTTCGCTGATGGTGTTTATAAAAGTGAATGTCAAGGTAAGCTTGGCAAGCAACAAAAGAGATGAGTCTCATTCCTCGGGCCCCATCCCCAGATGCTGTCTTTTACCTTTCGGAGCGTGCACGGGTCTGCGGCTGGGTTTCTGCCGGGGAGAAGTATGCAAACACTCAAGGAGCAGCAGCACAGTCATTTGTCATGGGAGCTTTGTTTTCATTTCTGTGATTTGGAAAGACCAAGTTTCCAAAGGCAGAGGTCCGTGCCATTGCTCTGCACTCGAGTCCTTGCTTGCACTCTGGATGCTGTAAAGCAGCTAGGTTTAAAAAAAAAAAAAAAAAAAAAAAAGATGCATTTGGATGAAAGAGCTTGCAAGCTTTGAGTCGAATGCCCCCTTCTCGTGTCTTGATTTTATATCAAACAAAAGCAAGATTGTTTAGAGAGTAGAAAGGTGCGGAGAACAGTTGTCAGGACCTTGGCTATTTTTCACTTTATGCATATTCCCCTGGCGACTGCATCTGTGCTATCAAGTACCATGTCATAACCCATGGAGCCAACAAGTATTTTGAAGTGAGCGTGCCAATGCCTTCTAGAATACGTTGAATTTAAGAATAAATGTGCCACCTAATTTACCCATTAATTGGTTGGATTATTTGTCTATTTGCTATTGAATTTTTAAAATTCTTCCTCTATTTTTGATCCTCGGGTGGGTAAATATTTGCCATAGATATTTTCTCCCATACTAAAGGATGTCTTCTCTGTTGATTGTTTCTTTTGTTGTGCAGAACTTTTAAATTTGATTTATTCTCATTTATCAGTCCCTGCTATTATTTTCTGACCCACTGGAACCCTACTTAGAGAGTCCTTGCCTAGGCCTACATCTTTTTTTATTCCTTTTAAACATATTTTTTAATTGGTTCTTTGGGAATTTCACATCATGCGCGCCCCAATTCCATTCATTTTCCAGTCCCTCCATATCCACCCTTCACCCTTGTAGCCCCCCACTACCAAATTAAAAGAACAAAAAATAAAAAAACCGAAAAAACCCACTTGATTCCTTCTTCCTTCCTGGCTCTCCATCACCTATTCATTCCTCTTCTCAGCACTGGGAGCTGTAGTCTGTCATGCAGTGTACCCTTTTGCCCAAACAGCTTTGCTTGCAAAGATCATTGCAATGAGTTGTTGGTATGGTTCAAGGTCTCCAGCTTCTGGTACACCATCAATACTGGACCCTCGCCGGAATTCCCCTTAGATATCCTGCTGTTGCCCTGAGTCATGGATATCAGGCACGACCAGTTCCTTCTCTCACTCTAGCAAGTCATACTGGTGTAGATATTGGGACGGATCTACTCCGAGCACTGGATGTGGGCCTGCCTGGTAGCTGAGCTGTTCAGCCTGGGCCTCAGCTAGGACCGCCCCCGCTCAGGTGTGGGGAGGAGCTATCTCTTTGTTACCTTGGTGAGGGTTGGTCTTGGCTCTCCTGAGTATGGGGGGCAGGTACAGCTCTCCCAGGGCCTGCGAGGGACAGGCCAGCCCAGCACAGCCCTTGGACTTCAACAAGCAATACCTACATGTTGAAGTGTTTATCTCTAGAATTTTAAGTTTCAGGCCTTACATTAAGGTCTTTTTCTAGTCAGAATTGGTTTTGTACATAGTGGAAGATATGGATCTATTTTCCTTTTTCTACGTGGAGTTACCCAGTTTTTCCAGTACTTCCTATTGAAAGGTCTTTTTCTATTTGTGTTGCTCAATCTTCTGTCAGTTTGCCACAAGCTAGAGTCATTTGGGGACATTCAATTGATTGGCCTATAGGCAAGTCAGTCAAACATATTCTTTTTTTTTTTTTTTTTTAAAGATTTATTTATTATGTATACAACATTCTGCCTCCGTGTATGCCTGCACGCCAGAGGAGGGCGCCAGATCCCAGTACAGATGGTTGTGAGCCACTACGTGGTTGCTGGGAATTGAACTCAGGACTTCTGGAAGAGTGGCCAGTGCTCTTAACCTCTGAGCCATCTCTCCAGCCCCCAAGCATATTCTTGATTAATGACGAATGTGGGATGGTCCAGCTCACTGTGACTGGTGCCAGTCTTGAGCACGTGGTCCTGGGCTGTAAAAGAAAGCAGGCTGAACAAGGCAAGAGGAGCAAGCCAATAAGCAGCAACCCTTCATAACCTCTGCTTCAGTTCCCATCTCTAGATTCCTGCCTTGAGTTCCTTCCTTTGACCCCCTTACTGATGAAATGTGACCAGAGAGAACTGTAAGCTTCTGGTCATGGTGTTTTAGCTTAGCAATAGGAAACTAACTGGACATGCATTAGGCATTTTTGTCAAGAATGAGATAGTAATAACTATATGGATTCTTTCCAGAACAACTATTCCATTCCGCCAGTCTTTATGTTTCTGTGTTAGTACCATGCTGCTGTTTTTACTATGACTGTGTAGTACAGTTTGCTATCAGTCAGATATTGTGATGCCTTCAGCATTGCTATTTTGGCTTAGGATTGTTTTTAGCTATTTGGGGATTGTTGCTGCTTTCATACAAATTACAGAATTATTTTCCTAGATCCGTGGAGAATTCCATTAGAATGTTGGCTGGACTTTTTATTGATTCTGTAGACTTTTTATTGATTCTTTTGGTCAGGTGAGCATTTTCTGTTAATTCTGTCAATTGAAGAACAGGTAGGGTATTTTGTAAGATAGAAATAAATACAGATAGCCAATCCATACGCAAACTTTTTCAATAATGTAGTCATGACATGATGTGGGATGCCCTCCTGTATGCTGTGAATATGTTTTATTACCATTGGTTAATAAAGAAGCTTCTTTGGCCTCTGGCAGGACAGAATATAGCTAGGCAGGAAATCTAGGCAAAGATTAAGGGAGAAAGATGGCAGAGTCGGGGAGACGCCGGCAGCTGCTGGAGAAGCAAGAGGTGAGGTAACAACCCACAAGCGTCGTGGTATAATATAAACTAATAGAAATGGTTTAATTTATGTGTAAGAGCCAATAAGAAGTCTGAGCCATCGGGCAAACAGTTTGTAATTAATATTAAGCCTCAGCGTGGTTATTAGGAACTGGCAGGTGGAAGAGAAACCTCCAGCTACAATGGTGGAAATACAAACCAATCTGCATGGAGATTCCATTTCACACCAGGCAGATAGAATGATTAATACATACATATTCTCTCTCTCCCCTCCTCCCCCCGCCCCATTTCCCTCTCTCTCTTGGTAAAGATGTGAGGCGAAAGGAATTTTTGTTGTGTAAATTAGCTCAGTGACTTGGAAATCAGTATGGGGGTTTCTTAAAAATTAAAAATATCTTGCATACTCTCATCATGGAATATATGATACATGAATTTGTGAGGGATTATATATGGTCTATAAATCTGTGGTTGTACCTCCAAGTAATAAACGTTAAATTACTATAAAGATAATTGAATATCCATGTTTATTGCTTCACAGTATCCAAACTATGAAGTCAGCTTAGATGCCAACGGCAGACTGAGCTGGCTAGGGTTTTGTCCACTTGGCACAAGCTGGGGTTATCTGGGAGGGGGAAACCACAACTAAGGAATTGACTCCCTAAGACTGACTTGTAGGCAAGTCTGTGGGACATTTGCTTGATTTAGTGATTGATGTGGGAGAGTCAGGCATATTGTGGGTGGAGCTTTACCTGGTCTGGTGGTCTTGGGGTGTATAAGAATGTAGGCTGCATGAGCTATTAGGAGCAAGACAGTAAGCAACACATCTCCATGTTTTTCTATCAGTTCCTGTCTCCAGGTTCTTGTCAGGAGTTCCTGTCCTGACTTCCTGGTTGATGGACAAGCAGTAAGATGAAATAAACCCTTTCCTACCCAAGTTGTTTTTGGTCGTGTTTTATTACAGCAATAGAAAGGTACTTATGATATAGACGGATGATGAAAATAGTATGTGTATTACATACATACACACAATTTTCATCTATAAAGAATGATGTGTTGCTTGCTGGAAAATGAACAGGATGAAAGATTGTATTACAAAGTCAGACACTGAAAGTTTTCTTTCAAGTGTGGCATCTAGAGGCAAGGAAAAGATGAAAGTAAAATGGCATTATTATGAATGTGAGGAATTATTACGAATGTGAGGGGGAATGGAGGGTTAGGAAAAGGCAATCATGGGTGTTAAACGATCAGCTATCATGACAAGCATGTGCAAATGCTGCAACAAAGCCCCACCCTTTCTGTAGTCACTAGGTGTTGAGTTGCTGATTATAAAGCCAGGAAGACACCACTTTGCAGGCTACTCGGCATTCCATAATGAGGCTGGGATGCTGCTTCCTCAACAGCGATGTCTTGATTGACTCTTTCATGGTTTTAACTTTACCTTAGTTTCTAAACTTACCTACATCCTCTGATATATGTAACCTAACTTCCTCCTCACTGTCATTATTTCCTGATGCCTGAATTTGGTCTCATCACTTCCTGAAACTTTTGACAGTCACCAGTGATGCTTTAGGACTAGCATGTGAAGACGTTTTAAGGCTGATTCATTGTTTTGCCCTCCCCATAGCACAGGTCTAGTTGATCATCCACCCTGTCGCACAATGCTTCCTTGTTCTCTAAATTCCAGTTTAAAGCTGTGAAACTGACTCTCAAAACCAGCATGTCTTCTTCAGGTTAAAATCATGAAGTCATTTTTGATGTACCTCCACCTGTTTCCTTTTAAGCCTTCCTATATTTCTTTTGTAATATTCTGCCTTTATGACTTTAAATCTCATGATTCCTACTGTCGTCCGAGTCTGGAAGCATGCTTGTTCTTAACCAAGTTTGTTTCTTGTTCCAATCATTCTGAAAACTACTGTGTATTTCCCCCCCCCCTTTTTTTTTTTTTTACTGAATAAGCTTTGCCATCATGTTTGGTGGCTAGATTCAAGCTAGTGGCAAACACATCTGTTCTAATGATAAATTTTTTTTTTAATAACAGAAAAGCACTTCCTGTGAAGATGTAGGGGAATAACATTTGCCATGAATAGATCAGGGCATTGTTCAAACCCTCCTCAGAGAAGCTTCTTGAAGTAGGTGGAAACTAAGAGAGACCCACAAGCGGACAGTTTGAAGAGAGTGAGAGATTTTGGAGAACTAGGTCCTAAATGGGATTTTTTTTTTTTTTTTATCAAAGCCCTCCCCTCAGGGCTCAGGGATATGAGTGGAAAAGTGGGAAAGGAAGCTTTAAGAGCCAGAGGAGATGGATGACTCTAAAGAAGCCGTGTCTTCCAGGACAACAGGATTGATACACAAATGAGCTCACAGAGACTTTGGCGGTATGCCCGGGACCCGCACACAACCCGCACAGAACTGTGCCAGATAGGATACAGTCCTATGAGGGGGAATTAGACAAGCATTCTTTCCACTAACCAAGAAGTTATTTGCAACTGATGCCTTCTGGGAAAAGCAAAATCAGTTTTCTCCAGTAGAGTGCCACTGACTATGTCAACCACACTCCAAGATAGGACCCATGCCTAGGAGGAGTTGACTAGAACAAAATGAACTCTTTGATTTTTTGTTGTTGTTGTTGGATTTTTTTGTTGTTGTTGTTTTGGTTTTGGCAATTTTTGTCTTACTGGTTGTTTTGATTATTATTTTTTTTGAGACAGGAGAGAGAGAGGGAGTATTAAATTGGATAGTGAGGAAAGTGGGGAGAATCTGGGGAAGTTGGGAGAGTGAAAATACAATAAAATTATATTGTATAAAAATTCTGCCTGTCCTGGAATCCGCTTTGTAGACCATGCTGGACTTGAACTCACAGAGAGAACTCTGCCTGTCTGCCTCCCAAGTGCTGGAATTAAAGACATGAACCACCTCCATCTGGCTATTTAAAGTTTTAACACACAAATGTTCATAGTAGCTTATTTTCTTTATTTGTTTTAAATAATAAAGTAAAATATAATAAGCTAAAATAAACAATAATATCAATTGGACAAAACAAACAAACAGTAAGAAAAGAGCCAAGGGGAAGACATAAGAAACAGAGACCCACTCTTTTGCACACTCAGGATCCTCATAAAAACACTAAACTCAAAGCCATAATCTATATGCAGAGACCAGGTACACAACCGTGCAGGATCCAAGCATCCATCCTGTATGCATACATACATTCACAGGCAGAACAGTTAGGTTGGCAAGGTTTAAAAAGACTAAATAGTGAGGTTAAAGTTTCCTAAGCTACTTTGCATCATTTCCCCATGAGTCCCTTTATATAAATTTGCTGTTTTAACTATCTCAGCCAGTTACTTGTTTTACAATACATCCCCACCTCTGGAACTTTACTTATCTATCAAGCGATTATATGATCTTTCTTCCCAGACTACACGATTTTTATCTTTTCTTTGATATTTACTTCACAGGTAAGATTACCAATCAGTTCTTAATTAAAAGAAACAGGAGCAAGTGTCAGCTAACTTAGCTCTCTGTCATCCACATATGCTCCCGAAGAATACAAGGAGTCCAAGCATACTGGGAGGCTCACAGATTCCTGCTTGGCCAGGAAATCCATGCAGGCATCAAGGAAGTCCTGAAAGCAGAAGCAAGTGTCATGGCAAGATGAGCCTGTTCGAGACTATCTTCACTACTGCTGCCATGACCTTGACCCCACACTGTCTCATGATCTTGATCTCAAAACTCTCCTTGTCTTGATAGCTCCCTCAGAACACCATAGGGCACCCAGTGACACATCCATCCCCTGCTTGTCCAGTTCATGTTTCCCTTTGGGGTAGAATCTCTGTTCCTATAGTGTATGAAGAACATTAGCTATAACAGAGTTCTCAAATTGAAGACTTTTGTGAAAAGGAGAGTAGACTACGGTTTAGAACAAGATCATTGGATACCAGGTAGATTCAAAATGACAAATTTCCTCTTGCCAACTCTTTTCTGAGCTATTATTCTAAACCCAAACTCTCATAGACTGATTTGCTCTTTAAGGTTTATTTGGTATAGTGCCACCAACATTTAGTATTTTTTTTCAATATTCTTTATGCTCAAAATAATGTAAACACCTTGAGGGTAGAAACCTTATCTCTGTATATCCCTATACTCAGAAAATGACTTTCCACATTGCCTGCTGAGTTATAGAATATTATTTTAAGATTGTTACATTTGTTTACACTTTGGAACATTTGTTTAATGATGCAAAGGTGTGTTGCATTCTTTTAGGTTGTATTTGTTTAACTCTGTGAAGCTGGGTTACTTTGCCTGTCTAAACACCTGATCTAATAAAGAGCTAAACGGCCAATAGCGAGGCAGGAGAAAGGACAGGTAGGGCTGGCAGGCAGAGAGAATAAATATGAGAAATCTGGGAGAAGATCAAGGAGCGAAAAAAAGAAGAGAACAGCTACCCAACCAGACAGCCAGACATGTAATAAGAAGGAAAGAAAAGATATACAGAAAAGGCAAAAGGTGGAAGCCCGGAGGCAAAGGCAGATGGGATAATTTAAGAAAATCTGGCAAGAAACAAACGGCGCTAAGGCCAAGCATTTAAAAGTAATAGTAAGTTTCCGACTGTCTTTATTTGAAAGCTGGGTGGTGGGCCCCAAACGAGTCAAAGAGTAAAAAACAAACAAACAAAACAACACCTGAACTGCAATAAATATGTTTTTTAAAGATTATATTGATCATATACTTCTTTTTAAGCGGTTGGCGTCCTATGAGAATTTACGGTGTGTCTCAATTATTTTCATGTTGAACAAAACAAAAGATGGCAAATAGCACTCATCCCACACTTACTATTTGTCAAGGAACCATGGGAAGAATATTCTTTTCTATAGCAAGAATGAAAACGAAAACAGCTGGAATCTACTTAGCTTTACAACCGTGTACGTGTATAACTGGGTGACTTCTGCTCACTTTTCCATCCACTCCTCAGCAACCAATTATGGTGGGCACTATTCTTTTGGGTCTTTTATAGAAATGGATAGTATTAGGTTCTAAGGAGATGGTTCAGGAGTTGAACACTTGTTGCTTTTCCATTGGACTCAAGTTTCAATTCTTGTCACCCATGATGGATGGCTCACAATAGCTCACCCTACAGGGTGTTGGACACCTCTTCTGGCCTCTAAGGGTAACGTCACACAAGCGGTAGACACATGAAACTATGCAGATACATAGAAATAGATTTTTTTAAACAAATGAAATAGGTATTATTGGTTATAGAACCTTAGGAAGTTTCTCAAAGTTTCATATCATGTAAGTGAAGAACTGGAACCCAAAGCCTCTTGGGTGTTTTATATTGTTGGGGAAGCAACAGCAGAGGGAAGGTCTCCTTTCTCTGAGGATTGATTCCTTCAGTTTCTTGGGATTCATTATGAGCTCATTTGAAATGCAGATTCTCTAGGCCTCTACCACCTCAGCAGCTGTGGAGGAAGGGCTGGGAAATCTGGATTCCAGCAGACTCTCCAGCTGAATACAGAGCACAGTAATGTCTTAGAACCACAAATGCTCAGTCTCTAAATGAGCATCCTCACGTGGCTTCGCATATTCCTGGGCTGTGCTGAAACCCTACTACTTGACAATTGAATTCTTTTGTATATCACTATTTGTTTTATTAGTATTTCACCATATTTTGTAATTCTTTTTCAAACGTCATTCCTTTATTTGTATCTGTATGGATATTTTTCCTGTATGTATCTACAGCACATGTGTGCCTGGTGTCTTCAGATGCCAGAAAAAGGGCATCAGGTCCTCTTGGGCTGGAATTACACACAGTTGTGAGCTGTCATGTGTGCGCTGAGAATCAGACTCTGTATTTTTAAGCCTTGTACTAATAAATTCCTAGTTTTCACTGATTTTTTTTTCCACCCTAGAGTTTTTGGTGGTTTTCAAATGTTCTAAGCATATTCAGGGTTTAGTATTTGTTCTTTTCTCTGCTTGGAATGTATTTTCTCCAAACAGCCTTAAACAAGACTATAGGTCACAGTTCAAATCACCCCTACCAGAGAGACCTTTCTTGCCCAACCCTTCTGGCTCTGTCATCTGGCTCTGTGATTTGTCTTTCTTTTTACCTATAATGGATTTTCTAGGCTTCCGATATACTATATGTGTCATGTATCTGTCTTCATTTCTTACATTTTCCTTTCTCTTCTTCCGTGCCACTAGAAGGTAAGATACACAATAGTAAAGATTTTTTATTGATGGTGTTATCCTGTATTGCCAGAGACTTGAAGTTTGCCTAGCACATAATAGTAATTCCTAATTATTTTTTGGCTAGATTAATGTTCTCGCTTACACATAATTATACATTTTATCAGTTTTGTAAATGAGATTTTACTAGTCTAGAATGGCTACTTTTTTCTTTTATTGAAAATAGATTTCTTAGCTGGGTGGTGGTGGGCACATGCCTTTAATCCTGGGAGGCAGAGGAAGGCAGATCTCTGTGAGTTCAAGGCCAGCCTGGTCTACAAGAGCTAGTTCCAGGACAGGCTTTAAAGCTACAGAGAAACCCTGCCTTGAAAAACCAAATGTATATATATTTCTTTTTTATACAGTCTATTCTGATCATGGTTTCTCTTCCCCAAGCCCTCTGAGATTTCCCCCACCTCCCCTCCTGTTTATCATAAAATGAGGTGGTCATT
This sequence comes from Alexandromys fortis, assembly GCF_014885135.2. Taxonomy (NCBI): domain Eukaryota; kingdom Metazoa; phylum Chordata; class Mammalia; order Rodentia; family Cricetidae; genus Alexandromys; species Alexandromys fortis. The sequence continues at coordinate 8,555,392 of NW_026067906.1, read as the reverse complement.
CAGAATAAAATCAAGAGGAAACATTCAGAATTTTATTCTATTAAGTCAGCTGTAGTTAGCCAAAAGTCCTATGTGGTCTTTATAATAAAATGCTAGTGGCTACTATAATTTCATATTATTAATGAGTTTCTAGGCTAGTAGAGGCAAAAAAGTCACCTAATTGATGTTTTACTAAACACCCAATTACCGCTTAGTTACAGATGCTTTTAGGATTAATTCTTGCTGAGTAATTGTTCCTTCTTTGTTTACATAACAAAGGCCGTTGGTAACAGGTTTCAAAGGGATAGCTTTAGCTTCCTGCTTTGATGAACTTGTTTAGGAACAAAACTGACCGAAATCTCCTGCCAAATTAGATATTTGACCCAAAACGGATCAGAGCACTGACGTTTAGCTTAGTGCTCAGGACTTAATCTACTTTTCAAACAATAATTAATGCTGAAAAATATCCGAGTGTTTAATTTTAATCCCGATTTTACAGATGAGGAGCCAAGGGGGAAGAAGTTAAAGGGCTTATTTAAAACACATCACAGATGCACAGCAAGCTGGGACTCCATGCGCAGTTCTCCGCTTATGTTTGGAAATTCGTTCCTGCCTTGATCTTCTGCTTGTACAATCGCTAGCATTTAGGCCTGAGAAGTTGGTGATTGATAATTGGCCTTCTCCGGTGCTAATATGCTAACTGGAAGCTTCCATTAACATTTGATCTCTGGGCTGAGACCTGGCTTATGTTCATAAAAAGTGAGTCTCTAGCTGAATTTGTGTCATTATTTTGGTTTCTCCCAACCCTTTGGATAGAAGATTCAAACTGGTAGGCTCCATGAAAAAAAAATCACAAAGTTCCACATATATGTTAGCAAAGAGCATATAATTGTTTACAAAGAAATCAATTAATCTGGGCTCATAATTTCTTTCTCCGAGGCATAGATTCATCATCATATAACACTTGTAGACTCTCACAACGCAGTCAAAGAGATGTACAGGGGAATGTAATAAAATGCTCTATTTCTTCACAGGGTACAGAGAATTTCTGCTGAAGCCTGCCTGCCTTTGGGTATGGGCTCCTTTATTTTAGGAAGAAAGGCTTCAAAGTGTAACTCTACTTGTCAAGCCCCTCGCTTGTTGGTAAGATTATTTTGTCTCTTCCCCGCCTTCATATCTGTGGTTTGCTCCTCAAGTGATGGTTATGGTAAAAGTTCTCTAGTTGTCGTAAGAATTAGGTGATGTGGTCCGGTATGAGTATTTAGCACAGGGCTTGGCATGTGGCAGGAACAGTGTCATTATTAATGTTATCCGTCCTCTCATCTTGTTCCTCCTTGATATTAAGTGATGATGGCTGTTAATGTGACGATGGGAACGGTATCCTCAACACAAACAGGAATGGGGATAGTACGTGATTATTTTTCCGTCCTTGTATTCCAAAGACTGGCTATGAACACTTACCCTAGTCAGACCTATCAAAGGCTATAATATAACTATTACCTTCTTTAGTTGTCAAATGATTCTGGTACTCAGCACAGACACTTCAAGCTACAATTAAGCAGCCGAAGTCAAGGAAATAGAATCTTTCTCTTTTATAATAAGAAAGAAATGGCAAGAGCACAATAACTGGCTACAGCTGATCAGGGAGTCAGTTGTCTCTAGATAGTGGAATCAAAAAGGAAGGCAAAAACGAAAAGTTACCATTGATCTGCTGTATTACCAGCACAGATGCTGTGAACTGGCGGATGCCTAGCTAGTTCCTATCCTAAGCACAGCCACTAGACATGGCTAGGAGGATAGACAAGCAGATTGTCTTGCTTAATAAATCATCAGCTTCCTTTCAGCAGAGATTGGAAAGCTAAAATTCCACCTTTCCCAGGCTCTATTAAAGCAGGGATGTCTGTCCGGTGTGATGTGAACTAAGGGTATTGAACAGATTCATGTGAGGCTCAACTCAGATCTTTAATTACCCTATGTAGAAAGGAGGAGGGCAAACACCTGTTTTCCCTAGTGCCTGGAACCAGGGCTGGTCTTGTGCTGTGTTATGTTTTACTCTTTTGGCTGTTTAGTCTTTCTAAACTTTTTTTGGGGGAGCCCACCACCTGGCTCCCAAATAAATCACACACAGAGGCTTATTCTTAGTTATGAATGACCAGCCTTAGCTTGGTTTCTTGTCAGCTTTTCTTAACTTAAATTATCCTGTCTACCTTTTGCCTCTGGGTTTTTATCTTTGCTTACTTCTGTATATCTTGCTTTCACTGTTACTACATGGCTGGCTGTGTAGCTGGGTGGCTGGCCCCTGATGTCCTCCTCTCCTTGTTCTCTTGCTCCTCTTCTTCCTCGTTTCTCCTTCTATTTGTCCTGTCTGTCAGCCCTGCCTATCCCTGCTCCTGTTTTGCTCTTGGCTGTTCAGCTCCTTATTAGACCATTAAACGTTTTAGGCAGGCAAAGAATCACAGCTTCACAGTGTTAAACAAATGCAGCATAAACAAAAGCAACACACCTTAAAATAATATTCCCCAGCAGTTCCGAAGGTAGCTGTTGTAGAAGCTGCTGTCTCAGAAGTCTGTTTCTGCGGTTGGGCCTTGGCTGTTGTCCTAGGACACTTTGCTTAAGCTTATTAACTTAGCTATTCTAATCGTTCTGTAAAACTCTTAATACTTGGGAAGGGTAGCATTCTCTTTCTGTCCAGAAAGGCCAACATGGATTCCATCTGCTGTAACTGAGCCTTGACCAATAAACGGTTTTCTCCTGGTTAGAATTTTCAGGGTTGAAATTCAAGGCACATGGAATGAATTCCAACTTCATTCTTTCTTCTCATCCTTTTTTTTTTTTTTTTTTGCCTTGGTCAAACTCCACTTCCCTCCTTAAATATTCCCTGATGCTCCCCAGTTAATTGACTTTCTTTGATCCTCTGGTTTTACAATTTAATAAGCGTGTGGGTTTGTTTGCTTTGACGTATTCTGTTTAATTTCGATCTCGCCTTCTTACTCGCTAGATGCAAATGCTTTGTGGGATGCAATATTAAAATATTACTTAAAGGCCTTTGCATTATCAGGTGCTTATCAGGGTGTCCAGGTGTAGTGAGGGCTGGAGGAATTTACTCAGTATTACCTAGGCAGGCTCCCTTTGAAACTCTGTGTCTGGGGGTCCTTTACCAAGACTTTGGACAATAACACGCTTGCTGATGTCTGCTCAATCTCTTTTCCTATTTCGTGAGCTGCAAACCCATCCGATCCATCATGCCCATGAATTTGCACTTGAACATGCTGCTTATACCCTAGGTCAAGCATTCTTCAAATGGGATTCATCGCCTGTACCCTCAAGCCTTCCTTTCCTTTCAGATTGCTGTTAATGAGACCTCGTTTTCCACACCATCTAAGCAGTAACAAGTTGAGAACAAAGTTGAACAGCAAGAATTCCAGAGGTAAGGTCACCTGGTTAGGCTCACCCTGGCTCTGTCACCTGATGATTTGACTAAGTGTCTTCATTTCTGATTACTTTAGCTTTTTGTATAAAATGTGACTGATAACCACACCTCCTATTAGAAGGGTTGAATAAATGAGAATATTAGAAAGTGCTTATGGTGCCTAGCTCATAGTGAGCATGTTTAATATTACCGAGTTTTTAAATTATCTCAGTGTTGTGTGATTCTTATTAAATAAGAGATTAAAAACCAGTATCTCTCAGAAAATACATAGAAGTCAGTATGTTTTCTATTTATGCAACATCTACCCACTCCACATTTATGAAATTAAATATAGAATAACTTCTTTAAACTCACCTCATCTACTCATTTTAACCTCCAAAAATTTAGTGTCCACAGCTATGGTTAAACCCTGAAAACCTATTAATGAAGTGTGGTCTGCTTTAGCAGAATCATAAAGACCTGCTGATGTTTATATAGCTCTTCCAGATGAACACTAAAACTTGATGATCCTTTTGTACCTCTTCTTTTTAAAGGGAGGCACTGACTATAATTTGTTAAACTTTGTGAGCTCTTTTTATGTTGTATAAAGTAGGATGGAAAAAGAGGCAAAAAAGTTTTAAAACTAGGAATTGAAATAAAAGCAAGATGTGTAATTATCCTCCTACTATCTTTTTTAATATTTATTTATTTATTTATTTATTTATTTATTAAGTATATGGTATTCTGTCTGTGTGTATGCCTGCAGGCCAGAAGAGGGCACCAGACCTCATTACAGATGGTTGTGAGCCACCATGTGGTTGCCGGAAATTGAACTCGGGACCTTTGGAAGGGCAGGTAATGCTCTTAACCTCTGAGCCATTTCTCCAGCTCCCTCTCCTACTATCTTTTAACCTTATTTTAAAACTTTGTTATCTGCTGTACAATACATAAACTTGCTGATACATGAAGACATCCCGCCATACCTGAAGCCTAGACAGGTTAGTGAACATGTATATGGAGTTTAGAGTTGTCTTTTTCCTACTTTATTGGGAAAATGACTTCAGAAGACTTGCTTTTTAGCCATTAAGACAGGTCATGGAAATAGAAAACCGGCGCATGCTCACTGTCTCCTGCTTTTGACCCGAAGATGCTGTTGCTTCCACAAGATGTTATTGCCCTGAACCCCCACTCTTCGCTACTCAGGCTCTGCCATGGTCCTGCTCAGTACACACACAGTGAGTAGAAAGACAGGAGTCTTCTGATACCAGGAAGACTTTTGTTTACTAAAGCAGACAGTTTGTTTCTACTTCCCAGTCATGTTCTGGGGAATCTCTGAGACTCAAAGATCTACTATCAGTTAAGATTTTTTTCATGTCTATTTCACAAAGGGAAATTACTTTCTTTTTTCTTTTTCTCTTCTTCTTCTTCTTCTTCTTCTTCTTCTTCTTCTTCTTCTTCTTCTTCT
>NW_026067906.1:8544878-8548549 GCF_014885135.2 Alexandromys fortis | reverse complement strand
CTTTCTTTCTTTCCCTCTTTGTTTGTTTCTCTCTTTGTTTCTTTCTTTCTTTTTTGTTTTTCGAGACAGGGTTTCTCTGTGTATCTCTGGGATCTCTGGGTATCTTAGAACTTGCTCTGTAGACCAGGCTGGTCACAAATTCACAGAGATCCACCTGCCTCTGCCTCTGCCTCCTTGAGTGCTGGGATTAAAGGCATGCGCCACAATTGCCCGGCTGAGGTGAGCCACTCTTGTGTTGTGCTCCTCAGGGCTGCGGCTTCTATGTCTAGAAGATTTGTCATCTTAGGAGATAAAATGTTAGTCTAGGAGGGGATAATTTATGCTCCTAATACAACTCCTTGGTCAAATATTTCTTTGCGCATGTAAAAGCACTTCAAAATGCCCTGCCACTTTATGCCTCTCTTAGTACAATGTTTGAAGTGGGGAGGTGTCAGGAACTGCAGAAAGGAGTATGTCCTCTTTCAAACAGAATCCTGCCTGACCTCAGGTCTTTGTTCTCTGTAAATTTTCTCCAGATTTTTTTGTTTACCTTGCCGAGCCAAATTTCTTTCAGAAGAATTATAGCTGTCCTCTGTGTGAGATTCATTTTAAAAATGCTTCTTTGTCTATGCAGCTATGATAGAATAATGTGTTCTTTGCTGAGCAGAATACCAAGTAATTTCTTATCCAATAAAAATGAAAAAATGAAGCTGTTCAAAAGAAACTTCCAAATTTCTCTGCAAGCTAAGCTTCAGGGAGATGCCCCAGCAGCCCCTGGGGACCAGTAAGTTCTGCCCAGGACCCCTCCATCTCTTTATCTCTCATCTGGGCAGTGGGCATTGTGATAGTTACTGGATGTTTGTAATTTCTAAGACAAAAAACAAATAGTACAAATGCTCGAGGAAGCCTTGCTGCTCTACTTTATTCAAAGCAAAAATCAGAAGTAGTCTTAAAATTCACTACCACCAACTATCATTGGTTTTCAGTGAGTGGTAGGGGCCAGGACCTCATTGGGGTCCTGGGTGACTGATGTATACAAACCCATTTGTTCCCTGAAAAGATGCTAGCTCACATAACGGTTTCACACATTATGAGAAAGTGCAGATTCTCAGAAATCTCATGTCTGTACACAGTGTTAGTGTACAAAAATAAGCATAGAAAACAAGTAGGCAGAGTTGCTTTTAAAATGTCTTTTATAAAAAAGATAATTTCTGTAAATGATGCTACTTTCTATGTATGTTTTAAAGAACCAAAAATGCATCTGAATAATGTTTAATTATTTATGAAATTATTTATAACTGACATGATAGATAATAGAAATCACAACAAAATTATTTTTAAAAATCCTCATGAGAAAAGGTAGGCCTAAAGAAACCAACACAGATTTTTGCATAAGTCCAAAATACTGTTTTATGTGGAGACATTTAAGAAAGAATTACAGCTACAAAAATCAATGGACATAGAACTATCATGCTCGTATTTGAATTAGCACTGTCTTCCTGGAGTGTGGAATTTTGCCTCTGCTTGCTGTCTCCGTTTTCTGCGCTCCTTGCATGCTGTGAATGGTTCAGAGTGAAAATGATGACGGCAGTGAGAAGTGAAAAGAAGTACCAAATTCAGTAACCATGGTGAGTGTGGATGGCTTTCCAGCTTAGGGGACCTGTGAGCATGGCCTTCTACTTACAGAGAATAGCTTACAGGGTTGAATGAAGTCCAGCAAGAAATGGTTTAGCGTCCACTTTCCCACAGCTTTTTTGTCCACTTCACAGGTGCCAGTATAGTGAGTTGGTTAGTTAGTTATTATGGTTAGTTCTCTTTACAACTCTGGGTCTTAGTTAATATTAGTTGTCATTTCCACCCTTACTTTTGAGATGAAGATATTAATGCCATAAGTGTCAAGCAACTGTCCCTCTTTAATTCAAATAGTTCAAGATGAGGCATAAATGCAGGTGTCTTACACTTTTCCTTTTGTCTTCTGTCGTTCCTTTTCACTGTGCCATTTCCTACCAGAGACATCTTGTCAGTGAGGACTTGTGACATTGGACCATCTTCTCTCAGTGCAGAAAGGATGAAGGTTGCTTGAGCATGTTGGGCTCATGGACAGAGAGAAAGGCCTGACCTACAACAGTATCACTTGGAGAAGATTAGTGGTTTATGGGGTACTAGGAGTTGGGTAGCAGAGAACAGAGAACCAGTTTTCTTATTTCTTGTACTGTCAGAGATCACCCCCAAATTGTACGGTTTGATAAGGAAGAAAGAGGGCATTAGGAAAGTGGAGGGCAGATGCCTAAACAGTTTTGTTTCATTTTTTGCTAATGAAGATCTTGGCGTTTTTTTTTTTTCCCCTTCCAAATTCCAGCTCAAAGCTGAAAGGGCAGAGGTGCTGGAACAAATAGTGACAAAGACACAGTATGTTCTAAACCATGTGACAAAGTAGATGCAAATAAATAGCTGAACTTGAGGGCATCTGTCCAGAAGAATTCAAGGAGCCCAGTCTGTGACTCTTGGGTCATTTATTGTCAAAGATGACTTTTGCATGTCCCTAAAATTTGAGGATCGGTATCAGACTCAGTTTCCTGATTCAAAAAGATCCAACCTTTAAAAACCATATACATAGACTTTATTAGTCTTTAGCACCATTTTAGATTTACTGTGAAGTTGAGAGAAATGCACATAGATTCTGCATGTATGGTAGTGTCAGTCTTTTGGGGCTGCTAGAATGGATTTCCCTCTGTATGGTGGATAGACAACAGAAATGTGTTTCTTATAGTTCCAAGAGGTGGAAAAACATAAGCATGCATACACAGATTTGGGGGCAGATGCAGGTCTGGAGCTTTGTTCATAGACAACTATGTGTTCACTGTGTTTTCATATGGCAAAGGAAGCAAGGAGCTCTATGGGGTCCCTTTTATGAAGGCACTACAATGGTGAATTAATCATCATTGAGTCCCCGTATCTGACCCAACACCATCACTCTGGGGATTAGGGTACCAGTATTAGAATTCTGCGGAGATGTGTCCAGTCTGCAGCCTCCCTCCATACCCCCAACATCTCCCTCTGTCAATAGTCTCCACTAGAGTTGCTTGTTTGTTACAACTGCAGAACCTAGGCTGACACATTGTGATCATCTAAACTCAGAGGTCACATTAGGGCTTCTTAAATTTTTCCCATTTGTGGCCCCATTCCCCTAAGAAACTTTATGCAACCTTGGATTTTTAAGTGTATATATGACGTGACTTGTCTTTTCCCATGCTTGGTTGCCATCTCTGCCTCTTCTCCATTGAGGTATATCCATGTCTTGGTCCTGTATTACAATTGGGGTGTTTGTTTCCTCATTGTTGAACTTGAAGAGTCCTCGTGAATTTTGGATGATGGTCTTTGCCTGTTGCAAACGGTTCTTGCTGCTCTGGAGCTTATCTTCTCATTTTCTTCACATTGTTTTTCATCTTCTCAGTTATTTTTTTTCATGGATCTAGCCTTCAATATTGTACTTTTAAAGTCATTGCTAAGTCACCCAAGGTTCCTCCTTTGTAAGCTTATAGGAGTTTTCATTTTAATTTTAGGGTTATTATCTCTTTTGAGACAATTTTCATGAAGATCTGTTTCTGGATACATTTGAAAATGAAAATAGCAGATTCTAGCACCTTCATGGAAAAGACTGTTCTTTGCCAGAGATAAATTGACTATATATT
>NW_026067906.1:8540324-8543694 GCF_014885135.2 Alexandromys fortis | reverse complement strand
TCTCTCTCTCTCTCTCTCTCTCTCTCTCTCTCTCTCACACACACACACACACAGATTTATTCATCTATTTATTTATTTATTTATTTATTTATTTATCTAATATGCATTGGTGTATTGCCTGCATATATGTCTGTGAGAGAGTGTCAGAGCCCCTAGAACTGGAGTTACAGACAGTTATGAGTTGCCATGTGTTTATTGAGAGTTAACTCAGGCCCTTTGGAATAGTGGCCATTTCCCTTAACTGCTGAGCCATCTCTTGAGCCCCTCTGTTCATCTCTTTAAAAAATATATAAATAATAAAAACTATCAGATATTGAATATTACTATTAGGAAATTGGGAACTTTTAAAGATAATGACTTTGATGTGTTGAAAGTCATTAAATGACTGGATTGTGGCAGGAATTTTGGAGATGGGGTACAATTTAACAGGCTGCTTTAGTAGAATAGGCCAATGAATTGAAATAAAGCAGCATAATTTTAAACAAATACAGATTATATGAATATAGAATCTATAAGAGGTTATAATTGACTGTATGGGCATTGCACAGGAGGGGAAAGGGTGAATATTTAAAGTTCTATCAACAGAAATCTCCAAGGCAGGGGGAGTAAAAAGATTTGGGTGATGAATGTTTAAGTTAGGATGTACTGAGGAACTCAAATACGAAAGCCATCTGGAGCTGATGGAATTTACCGAAGATGGCAAATAAATATGAGCTTCCCTAAAGTCATCCGCAGATTCATGGGTTATGCAAAAGGGATTTCAAGTGTGTTCATCATTTGAATTTAGCATATGGAAATTTGACTTCGGAATGGGGAGATCTGCTTTCACAAGCTCTTCAAAACAAAAGTCTTGCCAATGCTACCATTTAAAATAGATTTCTGTCGCTAAGAATAGAGGCGCCTACTTCCACATTAACAATTCACTTCCCCTAGCACATACACTGTGGCTTCAGAAGTGCAAACTGAGGGGACACACAATTACAAGACGAAATTTCAGAATGAGTTCATGGTTTAGACTTTGTGATGATTTTGCATTACGCACCAAGGGCGGTATGAAAAGCCTCATTCCTCAAAAGTGGTTTTATTAGACAATTTCCCCCTTCCTTTGTGCAATGCCAGCCACCAAAACCACGGACATATTTTTATCGTTGCTCAAGTGGCATTGAAACCGCACTGCCACAGTGGCAGATGAGCCTCTCTTTATGGAGACAGCGTCTTGCTTACAGGCCAACATGGTCTTTAAGCTTACAGCTAGTTCCTTTCCACCACGTGGGTCTCTTTGCGGCTGGAATGGGATAGCCTGTGATATGTGTATAGCAGGACGCTTACATTTGTTCGCTAGAACTGTTGTGACAACCACCACAAACTGAATTTTGCTACTCTAGTTTTGGAAGAGAGAAGCTTGACACCAATGTGTAGTATGAGAGAGCGGGGACTCTTTGTTCATCCCAGCTGCCCGGCTAGCTTAACCCCCGAAATAATCACACAGAAATTGTATTAATTAAATTACTGCCTGGCCCACTATCTCTAGCTTCTTATTGGCTAACTCTAACATCTTGATTTAACTCATTTCTAATAATCTGTATTGCCACCTGGCTGTGGCTTACCAGCATGAGTCTAACCAGCGTCCGTCTGGGGCAGGAGAACCATGTCATCTGCCACACTGCCCTTCTTCCCAGCACCCAATTCTCTTTTCCACACTTATCTAAGTTCTGCCCTATCAAAAGGCCAAGGCAGTTTCTTTATTCAACCAATGAAAGCAACACAAATACAGAAGGACCTCCTTCCTATACCACCAGTATGCCAGAGAGCTGTTGGTGAGGTGGTGGCATCTATTCTGGGCCTACGTCCTTTGTTTATGGACACTGTCTTTTCCTGTGTCTGGTCACATCATTCCCTCAATGCTTGCCATTCTCTCTGTGTATTTTTATTCTTTTATAAGAATGTCAGTCACTTTGGATCAGGGTCTACACTGATGTTCTCATTTTGATATAATACTTCTACAATGACCCTATGTCCAAATAAGGACATACTCTGGGATACTCAGGAATCCAATGTGTCTTTTTGAGGCACACAGTTCCAACTATAACCACACATTGTTATTAGGTGTGCTCCTATGACATGTGTGTCCCTGTTCCCCATTGTAACACGTAAAAAAGACTGCTACATGGGTTCAGAACTGGATAGAAATGGCTGCTGTGGACTCATAAGGGTCTCCTGGATGATGGTCTGGCCCAAGTACAAAGTGGATTACCAACTGAGAGGTGACCGTTTGTTTATGGAGATGTCTCTTTACTCTACAATAATGATATTTTCTTGGTCTGGGAGTGTAGCTAAGTGACAGAGTACATCTCTGGTATGCATGAGACACTGGGTTTAAGCTCAAGCACTGAAATTTTTTTCTGTAAAAAATAAAAATCATATTATGAATGCATCACAACTGTTTATCTGTGACTAAAAGCAATAACTTGGTTATGGAAAAACTTGAAGAAGGGCATTTTATTTTACTTGATTGTCACAATCATTCTTTTAAGACAGTGTTTATTGAAGCATTACTTTCAGTAGCAACAACTAGAAGAAGCACTCCTATTTATAGAATGTGTAAATAAACACTGTATATCCCTGTAGAGTGGATATATTGTGCTTCCCATAGTTAACTTTTATTTACCTATGGTAAGTTTCTGATGGCTGGGCTTTTCCCAGCATATAAATTACTTAAATGAATCAACTGTAGAACATATCATTTGTGAGATTCTATTGTTACCACTGCTTCATCATTCAGGGAGAGAATAAAAAAAAAAGAGAAAACAAATATTGGGGTGATGATCTCTAAATATCATAAAAACACTGCAGTTTTAGAACCCAGACACTGGCAGAAGGAATCCAGTCCCTTCTTGTATAGTGCCAAATGGAGGCTCAAAGAGATCACGTTTCTGAGTTCACCCTGGAAATTAGTGTCAGGATGAACAGGAGTGCTACACAGTAGAAGAGTAGGCACTGTGAACGGATTCTTATTGCTGTTGCTTCACACACCACAATCTTTAAGATCTCCGGGTCAGGGTCAGTTGAGGGTAGGCTGATCTCAGCGAGGCTCAGCTGGGTGGTCCTGTGCAGGATCATCTGGGATCACTCATGGGTATGGACGTCAGCTAATGTGGGCTTGGCTTGGCTGGATAACCGGGTTTTGTTTTCTGTGTCTCATTCTTCCCTTGGGACCAGTGGGCCAACTTGAGCTTGCTGTCAAGGCCATGACTGTGTACCACAGGAGCAAACCCAACTACGTCAAGTCCTTTCAGGATATGTTATGGGCTTCAAATTCTATTGATGAAGTCAAAAGGCAAAAAAAAAAAAAAAAAAAAAAGAAAAACAC
>NW_026067906.1:8533680-8538173 GCF_014885135.2 Alexandromys fortis | reverse complement strand
CCTCCCCTCCCCTCCTCCCTCCCCTTCCTTCCTCCCTCCCCTCCCTCCCCTCTCCTGTTCTTTTCTCTATGGACTTCCCTATTCTGCGCCCCAGGCGGGTGTCTACGAACAGCTGCAACTGAGTTTTGTGGCCTTCTGGCTTCCATTTGAGTTTAGGCCAGAGGATGTGCCAGCGGTGGCCAGAGGCTGGGAAGTCCTTCCTGCTGGCCTGAGGGCTGGACTGACTCCGTTCATAGAGGTCCACTTCCATGCAGCAGGAAGAACCAGGCTTCTCTTAGAGCTCCAGCCGCAGTCTCTCCTGCATTCTGGGAACTGCTTCTTCCCTTGGCCTTCAAAGCCCGCTCCTGTTCCTCCTGAAGAACTTCTTCAGTTCCCCATACACACTTTTCTAGTCGGCCCCTTTTTACTCAGCCTTTTTAATCTTTTACTTTATGTTATCTGTGTTGTGTGGAGACCCTGACTGGGAGCTGAAAGAAAAAGAATTCCCGTTATAAAGCTAACAAATGTGTTGAAGGCCAAATGTTGATAATCTATTTTCTTTGCAAATGTGGGAAGTTCTGGGGTTGTGATACCTTATTTTATTTTTAGGTATTTTCATAAATTTGATTTTGGGTTGGAAATGCATTTTTAGTCTATACTATTTGACTTTGCTGAGATACTAAGGATAGCATGATCTGTGTAGTACAGAACCTCTCCCCTCTCCTCCTTTCCTTTCTCTTCTTCTAAGACTCTTTGCTTCCCTCTTTTTTTGTTTCTGCCCCTACCCCCTCCTCATTACTTTCCTTAGTTTTGTGTGAAGGAGATCAAGAAAGCAATGTATCAGAGCAAAGTGATGTTTGGGCAAACCTGTAGAAGTATTGATTTGTGAAAAAAAAAACATAAACATTCAGGAAGATAATTTGCTACTCATGATATCGTCCTAAAGTTTTAACCGCTAGTATTCATGCGTATGTATTATACTTTCTCATACCTTATAGGTTCTAGCCCAAACACTCTTCTCTCAGGAACTTTTATGTTTCTTAAAGTTTCATTCACAATCCTAGTCTACTTCCCCAACACCCTAGGGATTCTTTTCTATCTTTTTTAAATTTCCTTTTATAATTCTAATCTATGGTGTATTCGTAATAGGGGAAAGTGAATATTCAAAGAATTAGTATTTATCTTGCATTTTCCCTATAGAAAAACTCAGAGTAGCATGCAAACACCTCATGTTGAATCTTGTTGGGAGCTCACATTTACTGAATTAGGGAGAACGCAGGCCTGCCATCTGTTCCTGTGTGAAGCTAACCCTCTTTAGACGGAATATCAGACAATAATCTTATCTGTTGTCTCAATGTTGTTTATTGTGTTTGCTGACTCATCCTTTGATGGTCAGTTTTTGTTTATATGATGTCACACTGGCCCCCTTTCTGTCCCCAGACCGTGTACTGTATAATTATCCTGACTCTCTTTTGATGATGTAGTTTTTTTTCCCTTCTCTTTCTTCAACTTCTCCGCTTCAAATGAGCAAACACCTACTGTAGTTGACCACTCTCATAAAAAGATCATCATTCAAATCTCTCTGGAATAAGGTTGTTCTCATCACACAGACTGGGAATTGAGGCTGAGTGCTTTACCAGAATCACAATAACATTGATAAAAATGTTAGTTGCTAAGGTGCAGTTAGTTGGAATTTCTGCTGTTTCCAAATTCTGTGTCTCACTTTGTAAGTTAACTTTGTGTGTGTGTGTGTGTGTGTGTGTTTTTTTTATTGAGAAAGTACTTGAGATAATTAGGTTAGAAAGATAAAAATGACTCATTTGGCTTAAAGTTAAGGGGTTACTGGTCCAGTAATGTTTCAGGGAGGGAGGCTGAGGATATACACATTGCTCTGAGCCTCTGATGAGACAACACAAAATGGCAAGTGTGTGAGAGAGCAAACACATGAGCTAGGAGGAAAGAAAGAGGAAGAGACTGGCCCTACTTCTTAAAGGTTGCTTACATTCCCTAGCCTCTGTGCTGGATGGTTTAATGTCACCTTGACATAAGCTAGTATCATTGGAGAGGAGGGAGCATCAATTGAGAAAATGCCTCCATAAGATCAAGCTGTAGGCAAGCCTGTAGGGTATTTTCTTCATTAGTGATGGATGGGGAGGGCCCAGACAATTGAGGGAGGTGCCCACCCTGGGTTGGTGGTCCTGGGGTCTGTAAGAAAGCAGGCTGCCATGTGGAGCAAGCCAGTAAGCAGTATCCCTCCATGGCCTCTGCTTCATCTCCTGCCTCCAGGTTTCTGTTCTGTTTGAATTCCTTCTCTGCCTTCTTTTGATGATGAACAATTTCGTGGAAGTATAAACCAAATGAACCCTTTCCTCCCCAACTGGCTTCTCGGTCATGATGTTTCATTGCAGTAATAGAAACCCTAAACTAAGACAGTCCCACCATGTGGGATCTCGTAAAGTGTGCTCATACAATGAATAAGTACGGAACTCGTAATATTCCCTAATTACTGGGATTGAGAAATGGCCTAAAAGCTTTCACAGTTTAGAACAGGAGGAGAGGTTGGAAAAGATATACAACACTAATTGGAGAAAAGTTAAATGGTGGTAGACATTGATACTACAGAAAAATTCTGTGCTATGGGAAAACAGGAGAGTTAGATCTTGGAGAGCTAACACGTAAGTAACCTTGAAATATAAGCAAGACCTTCCTAAAAGGAATGAATTTCAGGTTGAGATCATTAATGCTGTCTTTATTTGAAATTTTGGTATTTCCATGTATTTTCATATTGGTTTTGATTTTTAGGAATTGTGTTTAAGGAGTTGTCTTGACCCTTGGGGTCTTGGTAACCCTTTGAACTTTCTTCCTGCAGTGAATGAAACTTCAGCTCACTGTTCTCCTCAGTTGTGACATTTTCCATGAAGTCATGGGAAATTTAGTGAGTAAAGGGTGTGAGTCTGTGGAGACGGTGGGGACGTGGCAAGTGACCAGAGATAGGCTTCATGTGGTCCTGAGGTGACTTTTCCACAGACTGAAAGCTTTTACTCTCATTTTTTTTTCAAAAGAAAAATTGAAAGCATTTTTAAAAATCGAGAGAGACATAATTAGATTTGATTTCTGGAAGATCCTTTCAGAGAGAACTGAGACGATGGGATCGGCACTGGAGACAGAGCAGAAAACAAATAATTTCATCAAATAAAAGAAAGAGAAGCTTTGGGAACCCAAATAAAAGCAATGAAGATAGGTAACGATTCGGGGCAATATGAATTTATAATTGAGTTTTTCAGGGTTCTTTTGCTAATTATGCAGTTGCAAGCTTGTTTTTCAAAGAAGCCTCAAGGATCGGTGTTAAGATGTCATTGTTTGATATCCCTTTTAATGTCTTGCCTGTCTTTAGTTGAGGGGTAAAGCAAGAACACATTTGCACCTCTTCAACTCAATACTTTATCTGATGAACCCTGCCTTCCTTTGTTCTAAAAACGTAAGCAGCAGGAAACCTCAGAATTTATCTCACTTAGTGTTGCACCTCCTACCGAGGTCCAGAAGTAAATTAAGGGTGACAGTCTAAGGAATTGAATGGAGACTCTGGTTACCCTACAACCTTCTCTTGTTCATAAATGTTTCAACTCTGGGCAAAAGAAAAGGCAATGTCAGTGTTGAATTTATCCTACTGTAGATTTTTTCTCCTTCATTTGTTGATTTAGTAACAGATTTGACCCTAGGAGGTCTTTAAAAAATTATAGCCTAAGTTTTATAGGAGTAAACATTGATTTAGTGAAGGCAGCAAATATCTTTGAAAGACAAGTCGTTCAAACATAACTCAACAGAGGTTATGTCATGCTTCATGACTTAATTTGTGCTAAATCGGTCGGGAATATCAGGGTTGCTATTCCAGGATGGTAAGCTATAATAATATGAAAATAATAGATAAAAAGGATAAAGGTCTGGGGATGATGGCATTTCATGTTTCTAACCAGTTTGCTTTATGCTTTCAACAATATTAAAGTATGAGCTTGCAAAGACTAGAGCTAAGGCCGTAGCACGTTTTGCTGGGAAAATGTGTCACGTTGAGAAGTGATAAGTAACTTTATCTTGGCAGTGGCTCCTGGCTCCCTTGGAGCGTATTGTTTAATGGATTTTTCTAAGTGTTTTCCTAATAGGGCATCTTCCTCACAAGCCTCAATGCCAAGTGCCTTATCCTGGATATTACATGTTCACATTCAGCTTACTTAGGGAAGGGAGTTGAACAGCTTCTAGTGAGTTTGGGGAATAGAATTTTCTAGTCATGAGGGTCCTGCCATCTTTGTCCTTCCTCTTCCATCCCTCCCTTTTCTTAACTTGGTGAATTGTCTTTTCCAGAAGTTTCAAATAACATTTCTATATTTGTAACTAAACTATACCAACTCATTCCATGTTTCTGAGACCTAGAGCTACAGGCTTATCCACTCTCTGCACTTTTCTAACAGGATCGTTCTTTTTTTTTTTTTTTTTTTTTTTTTTTTTTTTTTTTCTTAAAT
>NW_026067906.1:8423199-8529803 GCF_014885135.2 Alexandromys fortis | reverse complement strand
ACTCTCTTCTCTCTGCATGGCTGTACTCACAGCCGTCACAGTAGAGCACTTGTTACAACATGCCTAGACCATCAAAAACCTCCTCCCATCGTCCTTCTACATGCTCTTGCCTCTCCCTATTCCTCCAATCTCTACTCCAGCCCAAGAAGATGATAATTATTATGTTACTCTTCTGTCAAAATTAGGGGAGGGGATTTAGCTCCGAGATAGAGTGTTTATCTAACAAAGAAAAGGTCTAAGATTTGGGTCCAAGCACTCAAAATAAAAGGTCAAAAATTATTATCTCAGGGCTGGATAGACAGTTCAGTAGATTGTCTTCCAAGAACAAGACCCTGAGTTTGGGCTGAAGAACCCCACAAAGCACAAGAAGCCAGGTGCAGCAGCTCATGTCTTTGGTGTCAGCACTGGGAAGTGGCAACAGGTGAATTGTAGGGTTTCTTGGCCAGACAAGGTTCTTCAGGACAGTACGAGACCCTTCTCCAGGGAAAGGTGGTCAGGACAATAGGAGACCCTTCTCCAGGGAAAGGTGGTCAGGACAGTAGACCCTTCTCCAGGGAACGGTGGATGCTGCCTGAGGAACAGCAGCTGAGATTGCACTTTAGCCTCCAGATGTGTGTTCACATGTTTGTGCATCCCCCCCGAGAGATAGACATGTACAGACACACATACAGGTTTGTGTGCAGGCATACCCACCCACCTTTGTCTGCTTTCCCTTTAACCATTTCAAGACAAATATCTCAACCCTAACCTATCTTCATTTTATTGTGTTTTCGTCTGTTTTATGTTTAAATTTATGTAGCATAAAACTTGGTGTGTGTGTGTGGGGGGGCACATGTGTGTGTGTGTGTGTGTGTGTGTGTGTGTAGTTCTGGGAATGTTTTCATCATCACAGTAAGTAGGTTTTATCTTTCTCAATTCTCATCTCATGATGTCTCTCTGTATCTACATTCTTCCTTCATCCTTATCCTCATCAATCATCGATAATTTTTCTATCCTTATACTTTTTCTTTTCCAGATCATGCTGCAAATAGAATCACATAGCTGAATCTGGTTCTTTCCAATAGGATGATGAAATTGAGATTTATCCCTTTCCTTACACATACCAATAATTCATTCTTTTTTATTGTTGAGCAACAATTGCTCAACAATAATTGCTTTATATGGACCACCCATTTTCCCATCCATCCATCCATCCATCCATCCATCCATCCATCCATTCATTGAAGGATATTTATATTATTTTGGGAAAATTAGATTTAAGTTAAATACAAATGTTTATATGTAGCTGCTCATATGAATATGCTTTTATTTCTCTAGAGTGAATACCTAAAAGTAGAATAGCTGAGTCATTAGTACGTGCATATTTGACTATAAGAAACTGGCAAATTATTTGGTTGAGTGAGCACACTAGCTTAGTTTCAGCAGCAATGTTATGAGCATTCCTGTTGTTCTAGCATCACTAGCACCTTTGAAAAATGTTAATTGAAATAGAATTTCAGTATCTTCTCCCTCTCATTTCTCCCTCCACCCTTTCCAAACCCTTCCCATGCCCCCTATCCAGTTGATAGTCAAAGAAAGTTTCCAGCGACTCGGGAACAAAGTTTCAGTCAGTATAGATTGGTTTGCAGCTGACCAGTTAAAATCTTTCCAGTGGCTAACCAGTGTTCATCAGAGGAGATGATGGTTGTTAGCTATGCTGGCTAGCTTGTGATTTTTGTTAGTGTTGGACAGCAACTGCTTATCCATGAGTAGAAATTCACAATTCAGAGAGTTTTGGTTGCAGAGCTCCTCTCAGATATCCTCTACTTACTGAAGCCCAATTGTATATATACAATATGCTTTGCCAAACACTGGTATTAGTTTTAAAGACTTTTCTTGATTATTAGTTGATAGACATTTAACAATATATATTGAAAATGTGAGATGGTTGAGTTCCAGTCCATAGGAATACATAGTCAGACCCTGTCTTGAGAAAACAAAAATCACAGTGGTAAGTTTTAGTATATGGACAAACTCATTAAGATAAAAAAATCACAACAAAGTAAGTGATATTTTCATTATCTCCAAAAGATTTCTTATGCTTCTTTGTAATTTCTCCCTCCCATTCTGTTGAAAAGTATGACTCTTCTTCCTCCTTAGCTAGCCATTAATCTGCTTTATGTAATTATAGATTAGTTTGTATATTCTGAATTTTATGAAATGCACTGTATATTATATGCCTTTTTAGTTGAGGTTATTATATTCAGCATATATTTTGATGCATGTGCTAGAACACATAAATTAAAATATGTAAACATTGTAGATATACTTCAGCATATTAATACATTCATCTTGTCACAGCATTTAGGCCGCTTTCATGTGTGTCTAATACAAAAAATTTCTTTGGATATTCATTTGTCATTTTGTGTTTATAAATGATTTTATTTCTCTTCGTTAAAAGTTGAGGATAGGACCATAGATCAAATGATAAGTATATATTTGATTTTAAATTTTTTTCAATATTTTTGTATAATGATTGTGGCATTTTACAGTCCTCTCCGCAATGGATGAGAAATCTGGTTGTTTCCTATTATTACTAGTGACAAGACTGATAATTTTTGTTTCAATCTATACTAGCATAATGAGTAGTGATAACATGTTTTCATGTGCTTATTTATTGTCCACATATTTCCCCTTATTTTTACTTTTATTTTCTTATATTTTAAAAGCCACAAAGTTGGGATGGGATAAGGAGAAGAAGGATAGACCTTGAAGGAGCAATGGGGAGGTATGGAGGGTGAATATGGTTTAAATACATGGTATAAAATTCTCAAAAAATTGATAAAATATTATATAGAATTATTTTTCTTGTCTTATTAGCAAGTTTTAAAAAAATCTATCAAAAACAAGTTCTTGGTCCCATTTTTTAAGCTGCTTGTTTGTTTGCTTGGTATTTAATTTTTGAGTTCTTTATATATTCCTGGTACTAACTCTTCTTCATTGTAATGATTCCTTTCTCCCCACCTTAATATTTAAAGAATGTATTACAAGGTGATTTTTTAGTTGGGAAATATTATTTTTTGAGATATGTCCTATAATAATGAAATATCAGGTAGGCTGAAAGCAACAATTAAAAAAGATTAAGTAGAGTAAGATAAAAATTCACTAAAATAAATACTACAGTCAATAAAATTATTATAAAGAACAGCTGACAAGAAACATTCTTATAAGCCATTTCTTTCAAAGGTATTGAAAATTAAGGCTGTATCTTTGTGGTTCCCAACCTGTGGGTCGTGACCTTTTGGGAAGTCACATATGAGAGACCCTGCAATATTTATATTACAATTAATAACAGTGGCAAAATTATAGTTATGAGTAGCAATAAAATAACTTTATGGTTGGAGGTCACCACAGCATGAGGAACTCTATTAAAGGGTCGTAACATCAGGAAGGGTGAGAACCACGGCTCTATCTTATTTTATCTAGTAAGGATAGTTTTAAAAACATGCTCACAGTCAGGCATTACAGCTACCACCTGTAGTTTTAGCACTTGGAAGGCTGAGGCAGGAGGATTGATGTCAGTTTGAGGCCAGTTTGACTGGATTCCTTACCAAGCTGGGCTACAGAGTGAGACGTTATCTCAAGAACAACTCGGCTAAACTAAAACGAAAGTCCTCAAAAGTGAAAATCCTTATGTGATTATAGGAACACCCCTATTTTCATATGGACTTATGTTGATGTTAGGATAAAAGGCAACTTCTTGACTAATGAAAAGGCACCTGTAGCCTTCATGGCTAGACTCCAGTATAAAACCCAAACTAACCTAACATCTCAGACACAAAATAGTTTCATCCCAAACAATATTTCCATGGTCACTGTTTTTTTTTCTGTTATATATTTAAAGCTCAGAGAAGTTGAAACTGTATGGTGCTGTGGTTTCCACACCAAATAACTTTATGGCAATGCTCAAAACACCTGACTCTTTCTGCCCTACTGACGAAGCTGCTATCTTTACTTGTATTTTCTATTCCTAGTTTATTTTCTCACGTCTGAAAGTAGGCTTTTTGGGAAGAGGAGAATCCTCCCTTCAATGGTTGGAGGAGGGAGAAATGGCCCATTTAGGGGAAAGAATAATTAACATTACTGAAACTGAAGAAGTCTGCATAGGCTTGTGCTACCCAGAGCTTGTGATTCTTGACTCTCCAAAAACACTGGACTCCAAGCTCTCACCCTTTAGTTAGAGGGTCCAAGCTCTCACCCTTTAGTTAGAGTTGAACCCCCATGCATGATTTGATGAGTTAGTTATTGGGGGTGGGGTGGGAAGAACAACTCCAAAGGGCTTTTTTGATGTGGTCTTGCAGCTTCAAATTGAATAATAGACTCATAAGCAAAGCTCGCTTCATGGTCACACACCCCCAACACACTCCTTTTTTTTTTTTTTCTGTTATGGATAGCCAATATGAAAAGAGCAACTGGGTCACCCAAATGACAGATATTAGACTGTCCCTAGTCTACTTTGGTGTAGGGACTCAGAAAATTTAATTCAGTTTTAGAAAAGAGAAGAATAAGCTTACTCTTCTTGAAGTTAGTATTTTAGTAATTGAAGGTAGAATTGTCTTTCAAGAGGACAGCCAGTTTCTTGACATAAGATCCCATCTCTAGAAGCCCCCATTCATTCAATATGAGAAAACAGCTACCTTTCCATGCTATGGGACATGCACGGTGAGCCAGAAGGAATTGATATTGTATTGATAAGGGACAGAGAGGAAGTAGGTGTCGTGTTTAGAGACACTGACTCTGAGGTCAGCCCACTTGGATTCTGATGCAAGGTTTGTCCTCTTACAAGTTAATATTAATCTCACGGTGTTGCAATTTCCTTATCTGTGAAATGGGATCATGACACAATGACCTCAGAATGCTGTTTTATTAATCCTATGATTAAGTGAAATGATATGTACAAAACTTTAGTGTCCAGCACATTTATCTTCAACAAATGCTAGCGATACGTATTTTACAAATGACAAATGGCTGTGTCTTCAGGCTTATGTAAGAAAATATAATAAGAAGATTTAGTTGATGCTTTCACAGTATATTACAGAAAGGTTTGTGGCAGCCCTACAACAATGTACAAACATAGTAAGACATTCCCTAACAATCGTATGCGTTCTAAGAGATGCATTAATTGTCATTGGCCATTAGAGTATTTCCACAAATTGAATGGCTATGCTATCACTAGCAGATACAGTCTTATGAAATCATCATCTATGTGCGGACAGCTGTTGTCCAAAGTGTTGCTATGAGACATTACTGAAATAATAGTAGAATAAAGAAAGAAAGAGTTGGGTGAAATCAGCAGGGCATAGGTCATGAACGCGCAGCCCTGTGAGTCATAGAGTCAGCCCTGCGATTCCATCTGGGAGAAAAAGAGTTTACAGTAGGCATCCATGACTAGCTCTCAAAACAGTCTTTGGGGCAATGCCCTTTCTGAATTTCCTTCTGTGCCTTATTGTATCTTATCAGTGTAGCAATGGCTTAATTTCTCCGAAGGAGGAATGTTTCTAGAGCCGAACTCACTACCATTTCTTCCGAGGGAGTTGTTTCTTCCTGGATTCCTAATAGGCTAAAAGGTTTGACTCTGTGATTAAATTTCAGGTAAGGAACCTGGGGTTTACCTCAGTCCCTTTTGGCCTTCATCTGTTCAATAAAGGCATATTCTGTATTTCGTAGTGTCCCCACCAGGCCCATCTTCCTGTTTCATTGGCTGATCTCTTTGGATTCAAGTCCTCACATTTTACAAAGTTTTTTCTTTCTTTTTCCTTACCCCCTGGTTTTTCTTCTGCACTTCCCCCCCTCTCATCCTGCTTCAATATCTTGGATACATCCCACTCAGATGCATCGTCCCCAGAGACAGAGTAGTCATATTGCTTACCCAAAAGCTTTGTGGGATGGCTCTGTGGGCAAAAGCATGTGTTATCAAGCCTGATGACCCGAGTTCAATTCTCAGGTCATCCCACAGGTTGTCCCCTAACCTCCACTTCCAGGTGGTATTGTTCACATGCACACACACACACACACACACACACACAAGCACGTTCTACACTCATTATTAAAAAAAATTTAAAAGCTTTGAGTGGTTTTCATTACATTTCAAGCCAAGCAAAAGAACCCGATCATCATTTTCATCCCCTTCAGTCTTCTTTGGTCCTCACAAACACCTAGCACGATTCTAGCTGCTATTCCGCGGTCTCTATGATTCTTTCCTTAGTTTTGTATGTCTGTTATGTATTCTCCTCCTTTTTTTATTGCACACGACACAGAGGGCACTGCCTTGCTAGGGCAAAGAGTTCAGCGAGAGACGACCCAAGAATTTTGGTTCCTGAGAATTCAAACTCTGCTGCCCTCTTTTGGTTGCAACAGCCAAGAGTCCCAACTGCCAAATAGGGAATCGTGCTGCGGGCCTGACTCATCTTTTCCTTTCGGAGAGCCCTCATGGAAACAAACAAGACAGGCTGAACTAATTCCACTCTCTTTTCTCATTTTCCCCTGACTTCAAAACTTATTTGCTTAGGGAGATAGGAAGACGATAACATCAGCGCAGGAAACAGAACCTTCTGATAGTAAGAATAAACTCCAGGAAAGCCAATGGTTACTTTGACCACATCCATTACTCCTAGGATCTCCAGATTAACACAGACTTCCATGTTTATGCGGTAGGAGCTGACCGAAGCAAATGTTCCTAAAGGCCCTTTCAGATTGAGAATCAGAATTCCTGATTTAGGGACTGCAGAGGCAAGGGCAAGGTTACTTTTCATACTTCTATTAAGTATCCACATGAGTAAGAAAGAGAGAGGATGGCCTAGAAGGTGAAATTCTCCTCCTTTAGATCTCCTGTGTGTCAAGCCTGCCCCAGCCATTCTGTTCTTGAAGATCAAGCAGAGGCCAGCAAGAATGAATGCCACATTTTTAAGAAATGATCGACAGATGAGACATTGAGGGAATTTCGTAGGATAGGAGTTCTAGGGCTGATGCTTTTCGAATGCTCTTACTGTGTCTTTGTTATGAATCTCACTGCCCATCCGAGGATACAGACAATGACAGCGGGCAGGCGTACACTATTAATAACAGGACAGCTCGATTAAGAGTGGCCTTGTGCTTGATCTCACATGTGAATAAAACCCAGCTTCCTTGGATCTGAAAGGGAAAGGCATTCCAAAACTGAAACTCAGCGGGTGACAGGAAGGCCCGCACCTCTCGGAGGAGGATGTAAAAAAGGCTGGCATGACTGGTGCCTCATGCAATCTTGGCACCATCGTCGATGAGGAGCTAATGTTAGCAGATAGATCAGGTGTCCCACATGAGAAAAGCTGCTCTCCACTGTCCTGAGAAGGTCAGCAGATCCCTGCCCCTTCTTTTTGAAACATGAGCTGGGGTCCACAAACAGCCACAATGAGTTGGATCGCTGCCACGTGCTCTAAATTGGGCTAAAGAAGTTGACTTAGTGCCAGGACTTGATACAGGATGCAGCTTGAAATATTTGGCTGGGGAAGGGGGTTGGACCTTCTTTTTCATTTTCAACAATATTTGAGGAGATAGGATTGTACAGGGACAACAAAGAGTAAATTAAGTGTGACTTGTCATGCGCCGAGCAGAGGAGAACCAGAGATGGCTGAAACTTTTTTGTGTTCTAGTTCTTGCAGACCACTTAGCTGTATCAGGAAGGTGGTGTTCCTTTGAAAAGAGGCTGACCTCCTGAAACATATGCATACACCTTGTGGAAAGGCTCGTCAGCAACAAAGGATATCAGTCTTCCAGGCAAGGATGTGACTGCAGTGGATAAATACAGTGTCTTTTATTTGCGTGTGAATTGCGCGCAGCACCTCACTTCAGCTGAACTTTTGCTGTATAAATAAAACCATCTGGTGTATCCGAGAATTCCAGTCTCCAGAGAGCAGGATCATAAACAATCGATCCTCCCCAGGCTTGTCAGTGTTTTCGTTGGAGTGAAGCTTTCCCACAGGGCTGTTCTTCTTGTTCTAGCCTTTGTACTTTTCAAAAGAGTTTATAACGTAGCTTTTCCAATCTGGCGCTCTTGGGTCTGAGGGAAGAAGTCTACCCCATCGTTTTGTCAGCGTGCCGGAAGAACAATGCATCTTTTCAGGTGTTTTGATGGATGACTTTTTATTAAATATACACACAGGCAGATTGATAGAATGCTGGGAGAGGATGTTTTCTGATGGGAAAATGAGACAGAGCAGTGACAAGTTCAAGGTCCCAATGTCCCTTAACTATTAGCTTCTAAACATGATCCAGATTTTGTGAGTCCCAGTTGAATAATCCTTATTTTTTCTCATGGTGACTTTAATTTGATGTTTATTTTCTTTTCAGCATGGTTAGCAAGCAAGTCTCTGAATTAAATATGGAGAATCCAGTCTTGGACCAGTTGACCAAATAAGATCCAACACCCGGGACATTTGTTAAGTTTCTTGAGATTGGATTTTTTTTCTTGTTTTTGTTTTAAATCTCACCTGTCTTTCATCAACAATAATGTTCAGTAGCAATCTACTTCTTAGAAAAATAATTATGAAACTAGAATATAATGGCTTAGAAGACCAAAATGGACTCTTTGCAAAAGTCACATCATGGAATACTGACGAAAGAGTATCCACATTCAGAAAGCTGAACGAGGGAACATCTGGGAAATTTGGGAACAGATGAAAAGGCTTGGGTCCCTTATCTAGAAGGAAGGATTTCACTGGTCTGGGCGGGGCTCCCTAAGATGATTCTAAATGTTCAGGCTTTTGAATAACTGTTGGCAGCACCTGGAATTGTTGCCCCTTCTTTGTTCAGCAATAATTTGACATCAGGTCGTAATGGGAAAGGGAGTTTAGGAGGGTAAGAGAATGGTTTAAATAATGGGAAAGCTCATTTCAACCCAGTTTCTAGAGTGCTTTTGTAGCCTTAGTGAGCGTTTTGAAATAAGACTCCCCTTATAGAGACTTCCCTTTTCAGCTTCAGAAAGAGATGGCCAAGACCTCAGGCTTAAAAACTTGGTTCTAATATTATAGACTCTTCCTGTTTCTTTTTTCTTTCTTTTTTTTCTTTTTTTTTCTGACCCAGGGTTTCTCTGCAGCTTTGGAGCCTGTCCTGGAACTAGCTCTTGTAGACCAGGCTGGTCTCAAAATCACAGAGATCTGCCTGCCTCTGCCTCCCGAGTGCTGGGATTAAAGGCGATCTTCACCACTGCCCGGTTGACTCTTCCCTTTTGTCTGGACGTAGAGCAGTGTTGTTATTAGTGGGAATTATGCAGGCACATCATGGCATTTGTGGCAATTATCATCACCGCTGGATGTCTACACTGATACTTGCTGAGTCATATGTTTGGGAACAGTTTGTGCCCCGGATCTTAGCGGACCCAGGAAAGAGCTTCCCCCAGTCTGGGAAAAGGCAGACTTCAACTAGTACAAGGTTATAAACCATAATGCTTCAAAGCGATATAAAGTTACAAGGGAGCACAGCAAATGCTCGTAGCTAATGTCTGCCTTTTCCTTTGAGAGTTGAGGCTTCCCTGTTACCGAGCAAGTGTCTGTTGCTTGGTGAGAATCTATTCACTTTAGCTTTTTACCAGAATTATAGGCAATAGGTCACTACACCTCAGCGCAAGAGTGAATACATGTTTTGCTTAGTGGTAGTATTCTTAGTGGTTCCTTTTAAAACATTATCCTTTGTGTTACTTTGTAGTTCATGCTTTTCCCAGGCTGACGTAGAGAGCCCTGCTAAGTCTGTAGTTAAAAGAGAAGCCAGCCTTTCTATTCAGTGAGGCTGAGTCTCCTATGAAGCAGGCTTTGCACCCCCACAGGGAAATGGGCAGAAGGCATGGAGTTTGCAGTCCACAGGCCTCAGACTGCTCTTTCTTTACCTTCCAGAGTTGGCTAAACCTTGCGAAAAGACATCTTGAAGTTTGTTTTTATAATGTGGCTCTAAAATTATTGGATAGTGCCCAGAAACTGTTTTGGAACAAGAGAGGAAGAGCTGAGTGAATTAAAAAAAAATAGCAACAAAAAAACCCTTAATGTTTCTTAATGTATTCATATCAACTCAACAGAACCAAATAAGGTTATACTTTATGAAGTTTTATTCTGTTTGTTATTTTTCCTTTAAAAAAATGAAACGTTTGAACAGTTGACCTCCCAAGATAGGATACTGCGTTTTTATTGACATCTGTGTAGGTTTTGATGATGCTTAGTTATAGAAAGTAACGGAGATCAGCAGGAGTGAGTTCTGGTCCCAGCTTTGTGACTTGAGACAAACGATGATCTTAAGCTCAGGACGTAGGGGAGGAGGATGCAGGACCTGCTGCAGCAGGTGAGATTTACTTCCCATTGAATGGCATGTGAGCTCTCCTTCAGAATTGCACTCAAGGACACCGGCTTCTGAATGTCGGTCGTTTTGTTAGTCATCTGCCAGAGGACTCAGGTTCTTCTCAAGAACACTATTTAGCAAATTGCTGTGAAAGACACATCAGTTTCAGCCCTGACGGTTGTTTTTGCCTTTCACCTCTCATCCTTTCTGTCTATGGAAACCATCTATTTCCCAGAGCTGTATCTTGGAGATTTGGACAAACTGTATCTGTCACAGTGGCATGTATGCAAGATAAATTGTGAACTTTAAGAAGCGGTAGTGAATTTTTTTTTCTTTTGGTCAGGCAGAATGAGCCCAGAGGAAACTTTCTGTTCAGCTTATATCTTCTCTTGTCAGGTCATGCCACACTGATGGTTTTCTACACCCCCCCCCCCACAGAACCCGAGCAGTACCAGGAGGCTCTGGCTTACTTGTCCAGCCAGAGTTGACTCCTTACCCCTGACCAAGATGGCTGTCGTCCAGCCTTTACCAGGGAGCCCCGTTTTCCCCACAGAACTTTCTCATCTCCCGATTTCAAACTCTTCTTTCTTTCCTCTCACCGTAGAATGTTGCTTCCTCCCAGTCTTAGTGGATAAATCTATTAGATTAAATGGACATTTCCGTTTGGAAACACGGCTATTGATAGAATACACTCTTAGGCCTTATGTAAAAGTACAGTTCTCCAAGGTGCTGGTGAGAGATTACTCAACTGCAACCCTGGTTACCAAAATAAAAATAGCTCGCACTTTTAACAAGCAGAACATTTTGAAAGAAAATGCTGTGTTAAATGGAGCGAAGAAAGAACATGTATATTTTTGTCCGACGTTTTATTATATTTTTAACAAGATCAAATAGCTGTCAAAAAGAAAAGCTTATGGTAGTTTATTAAAACGATTACAAAAGTAGAAAGTGGCTTTTAAAAATCCTACTTGCTCTTTGTGTGTGCGCATGAGTGTGTGTGTGTGTTTGCACTTAAGTAGTGCTGTGCACAGAGGCCAGAGACCGATGATAGGAGCTCAGCTGCCTCCCCCATCTCATTCTGTGAGACAGACGCTCTCACTAAAACTGCCTATTGCAGTTCCGGTAGTCTGGCTGTCCACAGAGCTTCTAGATGCCCCATCTCTAATTCCCTGGCCTGGGACCAGAGGCATAAACCCCCACACTCTAATTTTTACATAGTTGTTGAGGATCTGAACGCAGGGACTCGTGTTTCTGTGGCAAGTGCTTTCCAACATCTTTCTAACGTCTCCAGCTGCTCATATTTAATTTTTTAACCCATTAAAAACTGAGAAGTAAGTTCAGAGTTCATATTTATGACTAAAATAAAAAAAAAACCGGCCCTCAGAAAATCAACAGTTTTCCAGTCTTAGATGAAATGGGCGTATCCACAATATTTTTAACAAATGAGATATAATCTTGAGAATCATTAGTATGAATATGGCAAGAATTGGCGTGATGTAGACATCACTGAGAAGCCCCCTAAACCCCTTAAGTGGAAGAACTCAAACTGTCCTCTAGATGGAGCACCAGGCTTTGCTTTATGAGGATAAATTTTCGTATTTTTGTGAAAGTACTTTTAAACTTTCATTTTAACAACAACAACAACAACAATAACAAAATAATGTAAAGAACTGAATTCTTCCCTGTGGCATTTATTGCTGTGAATCCTACCTTTTAATGAGAAAAATGTTATATTTTGTGACGTAATTTATTCGTGTAAGCACTGCAGCGAAGTATATTTGTGTTTAGGTTTTTCCATGAGTTCACTGAGTTCCAGAACCTCTTGGTTTCAGGTCCAAGAGCCGGGGGAGCAGGAGGTGTCTGCAAAGGACTACGCTGTACAGAGAGGAAAGGGTATTAGGAACTGGGACTGTGGGTATAAGGCCAGGTCCCTTGTCTAGTTGGAAGCATTTCCAAAGGTGACTTTAGGGTCTCCCAGTAACCTTCATGAGCACAAAATCTAGATCTTTGAAGCCATCCATTATACCCACCTCATTTTATGAAAGAACCTGAGACCGAGTGAGGTGGCTGCTTCTCTTCCCTTGATGGAGGTGGTGGTGTAGCACGTAATAAAAGCAGCAGTATGGTGAATCTTTCTTGTTTTTTTTTTTTTTTTTTTGCCTCTTCCTAACGTCACTGTCTTCTTTTTGTTGTTGCTTTGGTGTTTTGAATTGTGTTCCTCTAAGGATATGGAGTCTTTGGAAAGCTTACCAAGGAAGCCGAGGTGTCCCAGGAAACTTCTTATGTGTAACCAGACATTAAGCATGTGACCAATTGGTCCCTTGGGGACTTCAACTCTTCAGCAGTTTGTAGGGAAAATGAAGCCATGGGGATGTCTGACCTGAGATGGATGATAACCTAGGATCTGAGACACCCGTCTAATCGTCCTCACAGTTCGGGGGAATTCCCCTGTAGTTTTCTGGCAAGTTCCCTTTGTTTCTAAACTGGCCAAAGTTAATTTCTGATGTTTTTGTAGCCAGAGAACATTTCTGTCACGTTCTCCAACCACGCAGCACGATCCTTACACTGCAATTTTAAAGAACTTGGAAAGATCACCAAGGATAATTCTAACTAAGCTACACAAGAAAATCAGAGCGCTTTTCTCTTATGACCCGAATAAGAAACATAACCACAGCTATGCATCTTTTTAGCTGTGAGTTTAATTATAGTTATGATGAGCTAACAACATAGTTATAATAAATACGTGTATAAATGGAACTTGTTTTCTCTTATATGACATTATACCAGAGAATATGCTAAAAGCCATATTGCGATATAGCTTTTACATTGATTCTTTTCTGATTGTAAAATTAATATATATTTTGCCCAGTTTTCCTCCTAGGTCTTAAAAACTATATAAAATGAATAAACTTTAGTGCATTTTCCTATTGAAAATGATAGAAAAACAAACTCCATGTTGCCAAAATACTACAAGCAAGAAGCCATAGCAAAATATGATGGTTGAATCAGACAGAAAGGATGAGAAATAATGAGACATGGAAGTTTTTTTCACCCTTTCAAATCATTCTCACAAACATCTGGCTTAGCTGCTATTTAGAAAATAAGTTAGAGAACCTCATATTTTCTTTTTAGTGTAATTCTTTTTCATGTATCTAGCGAGCAGACCATTCCCCCTTGGAAGAATTAAGAATGTCAATTTTAAAATGAAGTTGATGGTTATTAGTTTCCTCGGCTGAATTAGAACGAATCTATGGACTCACCCAACATTGATTTGTGAGCTAACTTGTCTCCTGTATTCACAGCAAACTCTCCTAAAAGTCGCCAAGTCATTCATACCTAGTGGCATTTCAGGACAGAGTGCACAATTTGGCAGGGCCAGGACGTGCAGAACCCCCGTCATCAACGTTGACTTCCAAAAGTGACCAGCAGAGGGCTTCTCTGTGCTTGCAAGAAATGACTTGCTAATGGGCAATACCTGGCATAAGTGGAAGAGAGCCGACTTGATTAAATATAAGCTCAGGTTAAGGGAAAATCAGTTTTCTGCACACAAAGCTCTGCTGGATAAAATTAAAGTAGAAAGATTGGTTACACGAACAAAGTTTCTGTGACTCTTGGCTTTAATACTTGGCTTGCTCATGTTCTCCTCAAAGAGCATGAGGCAAATGTCACAGAGAAGAGCATAGGTAAAATCCAGCAGTGGGTGAGGCCCACTCGTGTTAGCTTTTGCTATATACAGTGCTCTTATGAGGCTTTTTAACTGGGGTACAGTTGTGTACTTGACCTAGTTTTTATTGGCTTGTGAACAATGATTAGGAAATTCGCAGGAATTTTACGAGCCAGCTGCAATTATATTGTACTCAAAGTTGGCAAAACTGTGAAGATTTATATCATGGGAACCCACAGATGCTGCAAACCGTGGTCCTGCACGTTGCCCAGCGTGCTAAGTATTATCTGTATTCCGCTGGGTGTAAAACCCTGCTCACACCAGATGTCAGCACAATCGCCATTGAAAGTGTGATCCATCCTTTTACAAGTCCGTAGATCCACTGGGCTCCTTGTCCACTGCTAAGTGAGCTGGAGGCTAGAGCTGGAAACCACCCTGGTCTCAGGAGTGCAGGACAAGGTGTGGAGGATGAGCTGGTGAACCGAAGACTTGATGTGCCTGGGAGCCCTGATCTGCAATTGCTGTCTCTGTTTCCTTGGCTTATTTAGCCCTCCCTGGCCATTTACCAGGTGTGGTAAATGATCTTTTCCCATGAATGATTAAATTAAGTTTTAGTACTATCTCTTAAAATTCTGCCACCTTTCAGTGACACTTCATATGGCCTCTGATATGGTTGATGTACTAATGTTGTTATTCATACATGTAGTGGGAGTTCAGATTTATTAACGCCACACTCAGCTTGGTTGTCAAACTAATTTGACTTATTATTAATTAATATTTATTAAAGACAGCATGTCACGTAACCTGGGCTTCTTTTGGATTCATTATGTGGTCCAGGCTGGTTTAAACTTCTGCTACTCAGCCTCTCTAGGATTAGAAGTGTGATAACTGGGTGGTGGCCCACGCCTTTAATCCCAGCACTTGAGGCAGAGGCAGGCAGATCTCTGAGTTTGAGGCCAGCCTAGTCTACCAAGTGAGTTCTAGGACAGCCAAGGCTACACAGAGAAACCTCATCTCAAAAAACAACAAGAACAAGAACAACAAAATTGTTTGAGCCATATCCCTGGCTTATTGTCTTTTTTTTTTTTTTTGCAAACCAACAATCTAGTTTTCTATGTTAGAGGCCTCTAAAGGTGACACACCAGCTCTGTTGAAGACAGCTCCCTGTCATGTGTTTTCTTGCTGTGTGTACCTGTGTGCCTATTAATACACACCCTGGCTTTAATACTCCTTAAGAGAAGATCCCTGCCTCCTCAAAATGGTCCCCTCTTCAGTATCCTCTCCTATCTTGTCAGCACGTTATTCTTTGTGACACCATTTCTATCAGCTTTATAATAACCACCCAAAGTCACTTCCGGTACTACATGTGACGTCAGTACTCTGGAGGCTGAGAGAAGAGGATTTCATTATCAAGGCCAGCAGTGTCTACAGAAGAGTTTCAGACAAGCTTTGCTGCATAAGATCGCCCTCCCCACCCAAAACAAACGAACACCTGACTGGCCAACTAAACCAAAATTGTCGAACAAAAAAGCCAAACGAAGCTAACCAAGCAGCCACACAAACAGAAACTGGATGACAACAAAGGGTACCTGTATCCATTTTCATGAATAAAACAACTTGCAGTGTATTTCATGATATCCAAAACTGCATTTTGTCCGAGGTCTGTGGCCAAAAATGACATTACTGCCCATTCAATTAGTTATCCCAGAAAGCATCCTCCCTTACATTTCCTTCCTCTGAGAGCCACATTTGATTAAACAGCAAATTCTATTAGTTTGTTTCTAAATATTTCTGGACTAATAGCTTTCTTCAGGCTGCACATGTTCTATCCTAGACCAAATGGCTCTCATCTTTTACGGACTTTTACCATGCCTGATTTCCTTCATTTACGGGTGTCTTTGAATACAGACTGGTTTTTCAAGTCGCCAGAGACAGGTGCGTGTGTGTAAATGTCTCTGTGGTTTCATCCTTGCATGGGTGTGCACACACGCATGCAGTCCTCTGCTGCTCTTTTGCTTCAGATGTTCCACTAGCTTCCGTGGCCTTTGAGAAAGAGCCCAAAGGCTTTGCTTTCTCCTCACTTTGCTATCTCCACCTTCCAGCCCTCCTCCCGGGGCTCCCTTGCCCATTCTGCTCCACACACACTAGGTCTCTCAATCAGCTACAGAAGCAATTTTTCCTGCTTGGTAGACTAAGGGACATTCCCAGAAACCAAAGCCAAAGCAAGAAGAGGACTTAGATTTCCTTCAATATGGAGTCATGATTATAATTCAGACTCTAAGAACATTTAGGCTAAGAAACAAGAAACTCCTAGAACACATGATAGCAGTAGATACATTTTTGGGGGTATGGGGGGGTGATAGATACATCCTAAACTCTGGTGATAATAGGATTCTCCCAGAAAATGCTAACCATATAAACAACACACAGTACTGCAAAACCGTTGAGAGAAGCAAACTACAATCCTTGGGATTGAAACCATTGCTGCTTGCTCCCCAGGACCTTAAAATACCTTCTCCCAGCAATTTAAAGTAGGTGCACACAAACGCTGATGATACAAGCAGGTATCACAGGCATGAGAAGCTAGTTCCCCTCACTCTATTTAGTACCTCCTGTAATGTTCTAGATCGTGTAAATCCAGCATGTTGTAGTAGTCCAGCGAACACGAGAGGTGCAGAAGTAAGATGTTGACAAGAGGAAATGTGTTGGAGGAACATTACTTCTGGATAATGCAAAGCCAATCACTCTACAGCAGCCTGAAAAATGAATGTCCTTATAATCTATAGCGTGGTGACTTTGGGGTCTAAACTTTAAGTTGAAGTAATGACTAATATAGATATGATTTATGAAATATTACCTGTCCTCATATGGTGAAGCTAAGATAGATTTCACATCTAAAATAAATTATATGAAACATCCCAGGCATAATCACACAACACACAGCTTGAAAGCATATGTAGAATTCTTCAGATTATTTTATTGTAATAGGTAATCTTATATTATTATAGTATTATAATAAAAGAGTGAAACTCATAGTGCTAAAAATTCATCTTAGAGATAGATTTTTTGGTATCTCAATGATAACACAAATTCTGGGAAAAAAAAATTATGGAACCAGCAATGTGTTAGGTTTAGCAAAGCAAATGAGGAATTTCATTTGTACTGAATTTGAATTTCTCTAGTAGACTGTGCTATTGTGGCAGTCACATGTTAGCTACTGTAGACGTGATCTCAATTCATGTAAATGGATGTTACATAAATATTCTAGGGAAATACATTTTCTTCCAAGGCAACGAATTTTATTACAAAACCTCATTATCATTGATACACACACACACACACACACACCACGAGGTCAGAGTTTTCCCATTCTTGCAAGTTGTTTTGAATGTGGTGGGTTGGGGCCAAAAGGTTGTTGGGTGTTAACTTTCTGAAGCTCATATTCCATGTGGGAAAATGCACAGTGCTTTGTGGCAGAAAGGGAACTGTTTATTGCTTTTGCATTTTGTACTTGACTCAGGCTTCTTATGAACTTAGAATCTCTTCATAAACTGGCAGATGACTCACATTTTGCCTAAGTTCCTTTGTCAGGCTAGAAAGAAATATAAAAGCTGTCATTCTGACAGCAATAATCGCACATAGAAATAGTCATAAATTCCCGTTTTGTGTCCCTGGGTCTAATCTTTCATCTAGACGCTCTGTTCTGCTGGAGCTATTCATGGAAGCCTATTTTGCTTATTTTAATGCTGACTACCATTTCAGGTAACAAGTTCAGGATGGAGTTAGTTGAAAAAGAACTTGGCATTTCGTTATTGCTTTCTTTGTCATTGTTTCTTCCTCTTTTGAAATTTCTTCTCTATGAGAAGCCTTGACAGAGGGGAGTGGAGGGAAGTCACACGGCAAGCCTCTACTTATAAAAGAATGCTACATTGAGGATTATTTTTTTTTTAGGGTGGTAATTTTTACTGCTTTGTTTAATAGACAAAACACCTTCCGGTTTCTGAATACCGAGTTTAAAAACAGAAAAAGAGAAAAAAGTCAGATGATATAGTCTTGGAATTTTCAATTTTACTCAGTAAAAATTGAAGTGATACTTTTGAATCAAAAGATGCCAGATGAAATTTGAGGTGAAAATTCAGTTATTAAATTTAATTAATTTTTTTGTGCTCTCAAAGTTTATATGAGAAACGTGAAGTTCACGTGACTTTCTAGGCAATTTTCAAGTGCATTAAAAACAACTAGGGCAGGGAACCCTGATTGCTCTTTGGGCTGACGAGGGAGGGGGACTTGATTGGGGAGGGGGAGGGAAAGGGGAGGCGGCGGTGGGGAAGAGACAGAAATCTTTAATTAATTAATAAAGAAATAAATAAATTAAAAAAAAGAAAGTAAAAAAACCCAACTAGGTTTGTAATCCAACTATCAAATCATAAAACTTCACTTTGATTTCAATTCAAGAGTTTTCTATATGTGCATCATTTTTGAAAAAGTTAAGTTTCAAGGCAAGAAATCGAGGTGGTATTAGCTAGAGAAAACACTTCTGAATTTTGAATTCCAACATCTGTCACATCACACACTGTTTCATAAGCAAAGCTAAGAAAAGCTGTAGACTAGCCAGGGGAAGGGAAGCAAAGGCTTAGTAACATATGTTGATTTATAGCATTTTACACAAAAACCTTACTTCCTTAAATCTGAGAAAGTTCTTTGGAAGGCAATTTTCCTTATGTTCTAAACAGAGTGTAGCCATCGCTTCTCAATTAGTCTATATTGACACATTAAAAAAAAAGAGATGATTTTGTGGTTTTGACCGTGGCTTAATAGATACATATTTCTGGACCATGTTTAGAATGTAATCTTGAGTTACTAACTTAATTATCTGTGCAGACTTAGTTGTCCAATTAGTTCAAGGATAACAGATGATGGACTTTTTAGCAAATATTATTGAATGCCTGCTTTACTTTAAAACATATGCATTAAAACTTCAGAATGAGTGTTCACGTGTGTGTTGTAGACAGGCACATAGCTATTTTTTAATGCTATTTGTGTGTATATTTCATGATTACTTTTTATTGAGTGGGCATACATTTTTTTTGTTGTTGCTTCATGGAATTAGGTGTTTTTCATCAATGGAGAATTAAGATCACATGGAACAATAATATCACGTGATCAGGGAATGCGGGACAATAACAGGAAACTGGGTATGTAATGGATATTGCATGTATCAGTCATTGGATACTTTGAACTTATTGCATAGCAAGTGTCTGGGAAACACCAAACAGTAATAATTGCTATGTGGTACTGATGTAGTCAGATGCTTTTTCTTATTGTAGCCTGTCTGCTGAGTGAGAGGGACAGGGGCAAGGTAGTTCACAGAATCTGCTCTAAGAAATGTGGACTCACTGCGTATGCCTGGCGTTCATTTGTTTGTGGGCTCAGAGCATCTCTTTTGTTGCTCAGTACAAAGGATAGCGTTTCTCTGATGCTGCCCTCGGCAGTCAATCACTTCTGGATAAGCGTGCCCAACTGCGGGAACAAGAACTCTTTCTTTGTGATCTAAACAGGTACTTGCCATTGAGGATGGAAAAGTAGAATATTAGGAATGGTTTTTAGTACGTGCTGAGCTGTTTTTTTTTCTTTTCAAATCCGCATTTGTTCTAACGTGTTTAACAGCTCTCTGGGCTGATGAAACCGTCAACTTATATTGGACCATATTAGGATTTCAGTTGAAAATATGTGCACATAGTTTTAACTTAATTTTTAAGAATAAAATGCTATATTGTAGACACTGTAGGGAAAGTTGATTAGATTTCATTCCACCTGTCCTCATCCTCAAAGGCTACTGTTTTGTGACTAAGGAGATGTGGATGATGAACCAGCACTTAGGAATGCAATGGTTATTCTATGACATTAGAGGACATAACCAAGTATTGTTTGGATGCTCGCATCTTGCAAGGTTACAACAGGCTGCTATCAGCTAGAGAGGTGTGTGATGTGCAGGTGTGTGGCCGGCTGTAACTGATACAGGCTCAGGCAAGAAGCTGCCTTTCATCGCTAACGAGAGACTCGGCCAAAGAGCTGAACGTGAGTTCTACAGCCTCAGATGCTGTGTGTAGCAAGCTGGGGTTTTCCTTCAGTCGCTTTATCCCATAACGGTGTTCATCCGCATCTGAGCCCACGACGAGCACTCCCACTTGTAAGATGTCGTCATAGTGAAGACCGGCAATTTGGCTTCCGTTCAGGGAGAGAGAGAGAGAGAGAGAGAGAGTCCACTGAAATGAACATTGTGAGAAAGCTCAACTTAATGGTACCTTGGAGTGTTTTCTCGTTTCAGGTGCTGCTGTTTTCCTTACAAGGTAAGGACTTTCGTGTTTTGACCTTTATTTATCGTGAAGGTCATTTATCATTTATCTTTATTCTCTCTTGAAATTTATATAGTTTCCTTTTCAGTTAGTTCTCAAGCATTCTGAAGTCGTTAGAATAGGTATGTACTAAATAACATCCTGGCAGTTTTACTGAATTCTTAAGAATGCAGAGAATTTTAAACCTTTTCTTGAAACTTTTTGAATTTTCTTTAGTGACTATTTAAAATCACGCCTTTGTCATTATACTATCAGTGTAACTTACTCCTATCAAACACTTTGCAATTATTTCCTTTATTTAATTAAGCACTTGTAACTTTATGATAGACGGGAATAAAGTATTTAAACTTGCTTCATGTCATTAAAATCTCAAAGAGATCTAACTTTAGCATTTGAGGTTGTGAATTAATTTTCAATTTTTATAGCAAGTTTACCTATAAACTATTTTTTATTCAATTTTTCATGGAGATGGCATTCATTTATATCTATTTTTTACTTCTTGATCCCTAAGAAAGAGTCTACGTTTAGGAGCTTAGAGGGAAATGGAAGAAATGACGGAAGTGGGAAAGAAGCATCAAAGTCGCTATCTTCCTCTTAAGAACAAGTAGCACCTTGTTCTCAAGGAGAACGGCGTAGCTGCTATGCTGGAGGGACCCTGAGATTGGCTTGTTCACCATCATCATTTTGTGGCTTGCTTTACAGCATGCTGTAGCCTGCCAACTACTAAGCTGCAGGGCCAGAACGCGAACAGTTCTGCGATTCCATGCCTAGCCCTCACTTCCTTGCGTGATGCCACTGTAGAAATCCACAGACCGTCACTATAGTTTCTGCATTGTTGCTCACCTCAGGTGTATCACAGATTCTTCGCTGGTCAGAGTCCTTGAAAAGAATAAAATAGCTAGTTGTGAGTCTCAATCCACGTTTTAGAATCTGGGTAAAA
The DNA here is from genome assembly GCF_014885135.2 of Alexandromys fortis. Taxonomy (NCBI): domain Eukaryota; kingdom Metazoa; phylum Chordata; class Mammalia; order Rodentia; family Cricetidae; genus Alexandromys; species Alexandromys fortis. The sequence continues at coordinate 8,508,505 of NW_026067906.1, read as the reverse complement.
ATGATTTGTGAAGTAGCAGTGTGTTGAAGTCTCACCAATCTGTATTTATCTCTGGCAGGATACGTTTGTACATCATCTATCCCGACAGAGACATCCGAGTGAGTATTTCTTTGTCTCTCTGTTCTGAAACTCCAAAGCAATGAGAATATGCCAAGTTCAACAGATGGCTTTGTCTGTGTTTTTTTTTTTTTAAATAACAAGTGAAATTGACCCAAAGCTTCAGATATTCTTCTTTGAAATATTTCCAAACATTAGAAATGAATGGGCATTCCTTTCTTGTTTGTAAGAAGATCTTGCTGTTGTCCACTGCCCGTAGGTCCCAAAGAGACATTTCTTTCATTTCATAGATTTAAAGAAGTTATATCCAGTAATATGTCTCTTTACGTTTTCACATACATTATTGACTGCTAATGTATTATTGTTAACATAAATTAAAACTGATTTTAGTGCTTAAATGACTAAAAATGGTTCTAGTAATAAATAATGAAATAGTTTTAACTGCTTTGCTTAAAAGCAGAATTATAGTAATTGGATTATAAAGGAATACTTTTATTGATAAAAATAAAATAAAAATATCAAATCCCATAGCTTATGTTATGTGTAACTTAGTGAACTAATGGTTTGATTTGGATAGCTGGCAATTAAATGTCCTTACATTTTTATATCACGCTACTTTTAAATGACATGGAACAGATGAAATTTGAATATTACATTTGGAAAGGTAAATGCCCCCTTGATAAATATTTACTTCAACAAACTCACAAAGTTCTAGGGAGACTAGACTATGTTTTTCGGTGATATAATACTACATTATTTTGCTTGTTACTCAGTCTCAAAGTTCCTTCCTAAAATTCCACGTATATCAGAGCCCAGTGAGATTTGGGGCCAGTCCCGAATTTTGTAACATGAGACAGCTTCACCACCCAAACCTCACTCTTTCGAAGAGGGGAGGGGGTCCTTTAAATGTTAAGCCAAGAAAGGCCCCTTTGATAAAGGGATGGAGATCTGGAGGCAAACACCAGCTCCCTCTTGGGAAAGGCTGTTCAGGTTGCCCAGGGGCCTCTGACTACACAAGTTCTTTGTGTTTTCTTGCAGAAGTGAGTTCCATGAAAAGGGACAGAAAGGAGCTCTGTTAGGACCGCAGGTAGGTTAAGCCTCAGCTGGAGCGAGGCAGAGAAAGAATTCATTCCGCTTTGGCCTCTGCTGTCACATCAACAATGAGACCTTTGTGGAGGGAACGGAATGCTAAAAACAAGACAGGAAGGAGCGTGATGAGGCGAAGGCGTTTCTCTGCAGCTTTTATTGTGTTTTATTTTTTGCGACCCTCCACTATATCCTCGGTTCTCATTGATTTGTTTGGAATGAAACACTTTTTTCTTCCTCTTCTTCCACCTAAGGAACCCACACATAGGCTTCAGTGTTGATGTGGATTGGATACAATCTACTTGCTGGAACCTTTGAATGACTTAAAAATTAAATACAGTATTGGGCAGGACAGCAGCAACAAGGCAAACACATCTAAGAAGAAATGGAGAAAGACTGAGATGACATGAATTAGATACATCCAAAGGGCACTGAACATATCCTTATATACTGACAGACATCTTTTGTATTTTCTAAAACATCCAAACTATGGCTATTTTCTAAAGAGCAGCTTACTTGTAAATTTGAGAACATTTTGCTTCCTTCTTCTTATATATAGAAGGGATACTGAGTAACACGATTGCCACATCATCAAAATATGTTGGAATGTTCAAGTAAATGGGCTTCAGGAAATATTTCTCTATGAAAGACAGATAATAAACTAGAGATTTAGTGTGGGGAAGACTTTCTTTGGGGAAGTAATATGATTTGAGTATTTATGTAGCTATCAGTCTTAACGTTCAAGGGAACTTTTGACAAATCCTGAAATCCAAACAATTTCTCTTTGGAAATTATTTTCACTTATGGGTAGATGTGTGTCTACATGCCAGTATGTGCTCCTGAGCCTGAAGCATTGGGTTCCACGGCGCTGGACTTTCAGGTGGTTGTTGAGTCGCCTGATGTGGGCACAAGTAACTGAATCCAGTTCCTCTGAATTCAGCAAGTGCTCTTAACCAGTAAACCGTCTCTTCAAACTCTGAAATACTATAAGTATTTCCTGCTTGGTACATTCATCCTTTGTGGCTATATTTTATTAGAGTAAACTGAAGAAAATGAATAGATGCAGAAGACAAATGTGTAGCAGTCTTTCTCTTACTGCCAGCCCCCAAATCATGACATGGAGACTTATTGTTAATTATGAATGCCTGGCCTTAACTTAGCTTTTTTTTTTCTAGCTAGTTCTTTTCGGTTAAACTTAAATTAAACCATTTTTATTAATCTATATGCTGTCCTGAGGCTCATTTTCCTTATCCACATACTGGCTATCCAGCCTTTCTGCTCTTTCTGCTTCTAGCTGACTGGCCCCCAGCTGCCTGGCTCTTCTTTTCTCTCTGCCTGCCAGCCCAGTTTATTCCTCCTCTGCCTAGCTATTGGCCATTCATCTTTTTATTAGACCAACAAGGCGCCTTAGTCAGGCAAGGTGAAATAGCAACACATCTTTACATAGTTAAACAACTGTTCTGTAACACAAACAAATGTAACACATCTTTACTTAAACAAATATTCTCTTCCAGAACATAAATACGATATAAATTATTGACAATTTAGAAGACAAAACAAATTCATTTTTTTTTGTTGAGATTTGGGATTCTTTTTTTTTTTTTTTTGGTTTTTCGAGACAGGGTTTCTCTGTAGCTTTGGTGCCTGTCCTGGAACTAGCTCTTGTAGACCAGGCTGGCCTCGAACTCGCAGAGATCCACCTGCCTCTGCCTCCCGTTTTTTTTTTTTTTTTTTTGGTTTTTCGAGACAGGGTTTCTCTGTAGCTTTGGTGCCTGTCCTGGAACTAGCTCTTGTAGACCAGGCTGGCCTCGAACTCGCAGAGATCCACCTGCCTCTGCCTCCCGAGTGAGAGATTTGGGATTCTTGTGTGTGTGTGTGTAGTTTGGTGTATTTGGACATGTCATTGAGACTGCGCCTGTAGCTTACAGGGTTTGCATCTCCATGTCATTGATAGATAACTTCCCTTATGCCCCGCAGGCTGTTTGGTACCTTCATTCCTTTGAAATCTAGCCAGCAGGAGGAAGCTTCCTGCTCCACAATAATTTGGTTTCTTCATATCCTGTGTCCAAAGTTTATTGTCCCGGGCTTTGCCATTTTCTGTGGATGGTTGGAGACTGAAACATAAGCAGATGCTTATGCTTCCATAGGAAGTACTTCATCTATGGAATCATCTTCCTTGTCATGGGGTCCTAAAAAATAACCTTGAATAGCCATGGAAATAATAATTCAGTTTAAGGAGAATTCTGTGTTTCAGAAGCCGCAGTAGGAGGATGATTGGTTTCAGTCTAGCCTGGGCTATGTAGGGATACCATGTCTGAGGAAAAACCAAACCCTCAGAAGAATGCTCGTGTACAAAGCTTCTTGTCTATTATGGGTAGCAGTTAAAATGAGTTTTCTGCGATAATTTTGAAGGGCGTGCTTGCCAGTAGAGCATATTAACCAAAAAGTTCATCTGTATAATTTATTAGAAATGAATTATAATAAATTCTGGTGGTAAAGATAAAAAGCCTCTTCCATTCTGGTGACTGAACACTCTAGATTGAAAAACTAGTGTGAGCTGGGCCCTAAATGGGCATATGAAGAGCCCCGTGGATGGAATCGGCCCAGTGTGCATTTGTATGTCGTAAGTATCTATTTAATCTGCCTACAGGAGTTAGGCTAATGCCTCTCCTCTGTTACCAAGAGGGGATGCCTTTGCTTTGCCTTGGTGTCCATTTTAGGCAGGATGAAGTGCAGGAGACTTGCTTGCCCTTCTGTTTCCTGTAGCCCCATGAACGCGTGTCAAGATCAGTTAACGTCAATTAAGGTCTCAAAGGAGAAATATGACAGGGAGCAACGAGGTCACAGTCACGCAGTGCACTGCTTAGAAAGAGGCTGGAAGGCCACGTACGTTGGGTTCATTCCTTTGCCGTAAGCAAACAGCCCTGATAGATGGATAACTGTCTGCAGAAATATGCTGGTAGTGACGTCAGCAAGGCAAGCCTAGGCACAGACTTCTATAAATGGCAGGCACGTCAGTGTTACAGTGCGTTCCCTGTGCAAGGCACACGTCTGTGGTCCCGAGCACCCTCCTGTGGAGGTGTGACCAGGAAGGAGAAAGAACAGGCTGTCCTCTTTCGTCAGTTGTGTGAGAGTGTGTATCCACTGCCACATTCTTTGTCCTTCATCCGATAATTCTCCTGCAGCAGGCACTGAGGCCAACCAAGACTTGGGCTGAAATCGCATTCCTATCCACAGTTCTGAACAGCACGAGGCACATTCCCATTTGAACAGTATCTTTTGTTCCAGTTCAGTTGGTACTTGTGGCTGACGTGCCAGGGGTCATGTTTTATACATATAAACAAGAATAACCATGCTTGTAATTCAGAAATTTCATGTCTCCAGGGATCTGTGAAAAATAGCATTTCTGTTCAAGTGGTTTATTGAGCCTTAGTCACCATGAATTATTTGATGTTATGTACATAACACAAGAAAAAAATGCCCCACTTATCAAAGTGGTACACTATTCTAACTTCAGATATGCTCTGAATCTAAAACTGAGTATGAAACTTTATACAAGTGAAACTCATTACAACCCTGCGTAGACAGAAGGGATGTTGAGTTGTCAGGGAGCTGGTGTGCTAAGTGGTCATTGGGATTTCCTTAGAGAAGGTCAGAGTTGAGTGGAACAAGAAAAAAAATACATGCATTTGCTTTAGTCCAATGTTATAAAGTATATTAAGTTTAAAATTACATTTATTTATCTTTGTGTGTGTGTACAGAGGCATGCATATATATGGAGAGAGAGAGAGAGAGAGAGAGAGAGAGAGAGAGAGAGAAAGAGAGAGAGAGAGAGAGAGAGAGGGAGGGAGAAAAAACAGAGAGAGGGGGGGAAGAGAGGGAGGGAGAGAGAGAGAGAGAGAGAGAGAGTCCACTGAAATGAACATTGTGAGAAAGCTCAACTTAATGGTACCTTGGAGTGTTTTCTCGTTTCAGGTGCTGCTGTTTTCCTTACAAGGTAAGGACTTTCGTGTTTTGACCTTTATTTATCGTGAAGGTCATTTATCATTTATCTTTATTCTCTCTTGAAATTTATATAGTTTCCTTTTCAGTTAGTTCTCAAGCATTCTGAAGTCGTTAGAATAGGTATGTACTAAATAACATCCTGGCAGTTTTACTGAATTCTTAAGAATGCAGAGAATTTTAAACCTTTTCTTGAAACTTTTTGAATTTTCTTTAGTGACTATTTAAAATCACGCCTTTGTCATTATACTATCAGTGTAACTTACTCCTATCAAACACTTTGCAATTATTTCCTTTATTTAATTAAGCACTTGTAACTTTATGATAGACGGGAATAAAGTATTTAAACTTGCTTCATGTCATTAAAATCTCAAAGAGATCTAACTTTAGCATTTGAGGTTGTGAATTAATTTTCAATTTTTATAGCAAGTTTACCTATAAACTATTTTTTATTCAATTTTTCATGGAGATGGCATTCATTTATATCTATTTTTTACTTCTTGATCCCTAAGAAAGAGTCTACGTTTAGGAGCTTAGAGGGAAATGGAAGAAATGACGGAAGTGGGAAAGAAGCATCAAAGTCGCTATCTTCCTCTTAAGAACAAGTAGCACCTTGTTCTCAAGGAGAACGGCGTAGCTGCTATGCTGGAGGGACCCTGAGATTGGCTTGTTCACCATCATCATTTTGTGGCTTGCTTTACAGCATGCTGTAGCCTGCCAACTACTAAGCTGCAGGGCCAGAACGCGAACAGTTCTGCGATTCCATGCCTAGCCCTCACTTCCTTGCGTGATGCCACTGTAGAAATCCACAGACCGTCACTATAGTTTCTGCATTGTTGCTCACCTCAGGTGTATCACAGATTCTTCGCTGGTCAGAGTCCTTGAAAAGAATAAAATAGCTAGTTGTGAGTCTCAATCCACGTTTTAGAATCTGGGTAAAAATGATTTGTGAAGTAGCAGTGTGTTGAAGTCTCACCAATCTGTATTTATCTCTGGCAGGATACGTTTGTACATCATCTATCCCGACAGAGACATCCGAGTGAGTATTTCTTTGTCTCTCTGTTCTGAAACTCCAAAGCAATGAGAATATGCCAAGTTCAACAGATGGCTTTGTCTGTGTTTTTTTTTTTTTAAATAACAAGTGAAATTGACCCAAAGCTTCAGATATTCTTCTTTGAAATATTTCCAAACATTAGAAATGAATGGGCATTCCTTTCTTGTTTGTAAGAAGATCTTGCTGTTGTCCACTGCCCGTAGGTCCCAAAGAGACATTTCTTTCATTTCATAGATTTAAAGAAGTTATATCCAGTAATATGTCTCTTTACGTTTTCACATACATTATTGACTGCTAATGTATTATTGTTAACATAAATTAAAACTGATTTTAGTGCTTAAATGACTAAAAATGGTTCTAGTAATAAATAATGAAATAGTTTTAACTGCTTTGCTTAAAAGCAGAATTATAGTAATTGGATTATAAAGGAATACTTTTATTGATAAAAATAAAATAAAAATATCAAATCCCATAGCTTATGTTATGTGTAACTTAGTGAACTAATGGTTTGATTTGGATAGCTGGCAATTAAATGTCCTTACATTTTTATATCACGCTACTTTTAAATGACATGGAACAGATGAAATTTGAATATTACATTTGGAAAGGTAAATGCCCCCTTGATAAATATTTACTTCAACAAACTCACAAAGTTCTAGGGAGACTAGACTATGTTTTTCGGTGATATAATACTACATTATTTTGCTTGTTACTCAGTCTCAAAGTTCCTTCCTAAAATTCCACGTATATCAGAGCCCAGTGAGATTTGGGGCCAGTCCCGAATTTTGTAACATGAGACAGCTTCACCACCCAAACCTCACTCTTTCGAAGAGGGGAGGGGGTCCTTTAAATGTTAAGCCAAGAAAGGCCCCTTTGATAAAGGGATGGAGATCTGGAGGCAAACACCAGCTCCCTCTTGGGAAAGGCTGTTCAGGTTGCCCAGGGGCCTCTGACTACACAAGTTCTTTGTGTTTTCTTGCAGAAGTGAGTTCCATGAAAAGGGACAGAAAGGAGCTCTGTTAGGACCGCAGGTAGGTTAAGCCTCAGCTGGAGCGAGGCAGAGAAAGAATTCATTCCGCTTTGGCCTCTGCTGTCACATCAACAATGAGACCTTTGTGGAGGGAACGGAATGCTAAAAACAAGACAGGAAGGAGCGTGATGAGGCGAAGGCGTTTCTCTGCAGCTTTTATTGTGTTTTATTTTTTGCGACCCTCCACTATATCCTCGGTTCTCATTGATTTGTTTGGAATGAAACACTTTTTTCTTCCTCTTCTTCCACCTAAGGAACCCACACATAGGCTTCAGTGTTGATGTGGATTGGATACAATCTACTTGCTGGAACCTTTGAATGACTTAAAAATTAAATACAGTATTGGGCAGGACAGCAGCAACAAGGCAAACACATCTAAGAAGAAATGGAGAAAGACTGAGATGACATGAATTAGATACATCCAAAGGGCACTGAACATATCCTTATATACTGACAGACATCTTTTGTATTTTCTAAAACATCCAAACTATGGCTATTTTCTAAAGAGCAGCTTACTTGTAAATTTGAGAACATTTTGCTTCCTTCTTCTTATATATAGAAGGGATACTGAGTAACACGATTGCCACATCATCAAAATATGTTGGAATGTTCAAGTAAATGGGCTTCAGGAAATATTTCTCTATGAAAGACAGATAATAAACTAGAGATTTAGTGTGGGGAAGACTTTCTTTGGGGAAGTAATATGATTTGAGTATTTATGTAGCTATCAGTCTTAACGTTCAAGGGAACTTTTGACAAATCCTGAAATCCAAACAATTTCTCTTTGGAAATTATTTTCACTTATGGGTAGATGTGTGTCTACATGCCAGTATGTGCTCCTGAGCCTGAAGCATTGGGTTCCACGGCGCTGGACTTTCAGGTGGTTGTTGAGTCGCCTGATGTGGGCACAAGTAACTGAATCCAGTTCCTCTGAATTCAGCAAGTGCTCTTAACCAGTAAACCGTCTCTTCAAACTCTGAAATACTATAAGTATTTCCTGCTTGGTACATTCATCCTTTGTGGCTATATTTTATTAGAGTAAACTGAAGAAAATGAATAGATGCAGAAGACAAATGTGTAGCAGTCTTTCTCTTACTGCCAGCCCCCAAATCATGACATGGAGACTTATTGTTAATTATGAATGCCTGGCCTTAACTTAGCTTTTTTTTTTCTAGCTAGTTCTTTTCGGTTAAACTTAAATTAAACCATTTTTATTAATCTATATGCTGTCCTGAGGCTCATTTTCCTTATCCACATACTGGCTATCCAGCCTTTCTGCTCTTTCTGCTTCTAGCTGACTGGCCCCCAGCTGCCTGGCTCTTCTTTTCTCTCTGCCTGCCAGCCCAGTTTATTCCTCCTCTGCCTAGCTATTGGCCATTCATCTTTTTATTAGACCAACAAGGCGCCTTAGTCAGGCAAGGTGAAATAGCAACACATCTTTACATAGTTAAACAACTGTTCTGTAACACAAACAAATGTAACACATCTTTACTTAAACAAATATTCTCTTCCAGAACATAAATACGATATAAATTATTGACAATTTAGAAGACAAAACAAATTCATTTTTTTTTGTTGAGATTTGGGATTCTTTTTTTTTTTTTTTTGGTTTTTCGAGACAGGGTTTCTCTGTAGCTTTGGTGCCTGTCCTGGAACTAGCTCTTGTAGACCAGGCTGGCCTCGAACTCGCAGAGATCCACCTGCCTCTGCCTCCCGAGTGAGAGATTTGGGATTCTTGTGTGTGTGTGTGTAGTTTGGTGTATTNCTCTCTCTCTCTCTCTCTCTCTCTCTCTCTCTCTCTCTCTCTCTCTCTCACACACACACACACACACACACACACAGAGGAAGAAATACTGAAATGGCAAATGCTTAAATCAAGCATCTTACATGTGAGGATGATCAGAATCTAGAGAAGAAAGGACCTTGCTCCTCACACCCCATCACTCATTATTCTTATCATGCATCCCCTTCCAGTTTTTGCAACATCATCATCTACCTAATTTGATAATCATGTGGCAAGGTTGTGTCTATGTCTTCAGGTAAATATAAAGTGCTGTTGGTAAGGATACAATCCTGCATTATATATGCAATTGGGACTGAGTTGGACTAAAATGCTCTAAGTGATTAGCTCTAATAGCCTATAATTTATTATACGATTAATAAATTATATAATTATATAAATTAATATTTGCAATAAGTCTTACACTACAATATTTCATAACGGTTGTTTAAAACAATATCAGCTTCCTTCTTGCTAGTCTTCTGTGGCGAGCACTAAAGATTAGAGGACTCTTCTTTACTGCATTGTTATGCCACACGCTGAAGCAGGTGTTCCCAGTTTACACACGGAGACATTGGGAAATCTGCCTAAGTAGAGGTAATGTAAGTCAGAAGTATTTCTGTGAGTGGGGTTCTCGCTGTCTGGTACACAGGCTCGTCATCACTGACTGCTCGTGTACTAACCCTGTGCCTTTTCCCCTTCCCTCATCTGGAAATGTCAGAGGACTGATACCCTTCTATGAAAAGTATCAGCTAATATAAATACAGTGCTTCTTCGGAACTCTGTTCACAAAGGGATGATAGGCGTGGGTAGGAGCAGGGGAGTTGAGGTCACAGACGACAAATATCTTGCCCAAGTCACCGACAAGACAGAAAGCAGGCTTGAAACCAATTTTAACTGTCTCTCCAAGGGAACCCTTCCTATCTCACTGAGATGATCTCAACGATAGCTTTCTGCATTAAGTCAGCACTTGGTTTGACTTCATCGTTTCCATATTTGCCGATGCATTCCAGAATTTTTTTATCTGCACGTTTGACATATGGTAACTAAATGAGCTAATCTGTGTTTTTATTTCTCTGCTTTGAAGTTTGAAGCAACCTCTCCGAGATACTTTTTCCATGAAGCGATTAATTGGGGCGAGAGTAAAATCAAAGGTCAGTGTGGAGATTTGTTCCTTTGTGTATGGTTTCTGAGGCCATCCCTTGGGGGGGGTGTATATTAAATCAGTTCTGATTGTTTCCACAATTACTGGAGGGTAATAATAGCAATCGTTTAAGCTCCTGTCCTATACAAATCCAAACTATTTTTAGAAATGTCCGGAGCTAAACATTTAGACAGAGCGGATGACAGTGTGACTGAAAAAAAGCACTGGTGGGTATCAGCGGCTTTTTCTCTTGCTCCGAGTCAGTGTGGCCTGTTCCTTCACTCCCTGGCATCCGAATTTTATCTCAGCAGTTTACCAGTTCCATTACACAGACAGCTGATGGTAGCTTCAAATGTAAAGAAGCAGAAGTCATTCTTATCATTATGTTTAAGTCATAGTGATTAGTTTTGGATTCAATTTGATGTTTACTTTCAGGAGAGTAAGCAACTTTTTAAATACATTTTCAAAAAGACATATTTGTTTATTTAAATATTTAGACACCGACCCATTTGAAAAAATTTAAGACTATTTGATCCAAGACCAAGTTTAAAGGTAGGTGTGTCTCTTAAAGAAAAACCAAAGTGCTTGGAAGTTTGCGAAAAACATTATTTCTACCTATATTTTGGTGAAATATAGTTTTCAGTTAAAACAGTTCATTTGTTTTCCTCATCTAAAATTTACCTAGAGAGCTTAAGGCTTTGAAATGTAGAGAAGTCAGTGGATTGTTTAGGGGCAAAAATGATAGCAAGACTGAGTCTTTCTTGTGGTTGGCATACTGGGTTTATAATTGCAGCTGGGAAGTGTCTTCACCATCTTCCAGACAGGCCTAGCTTCTTCAGCAACATTTCACAGTGACTCAAAAACATTCTCTTCACTCCTGATGTGTTCCTGGGGTCCTTAGGACTCATTTGCCTTCTGAAATCCACTCAGGAGATACCTGTGAAATTAGGAAAAACTCATAGCAATTTGCTTCTTCTTTTTAATTTATTTATTTGGGACAAGCTTTCTTTCCACAAAAAAGTCCTGCTTTTGTGACAATCAGAGGTGATTTTTGCTTCTGCCTCATCTTTGTTAAGCACAGATCCCAAACACTGAGTCGTTTATAACTGAGCCTCAGTATTCATGGGCAAACTCCAAACGACATGTGACACCCTTCTCATCAAAGGTGGGTGTTTCCTTCTGCATTTTAGACTGTACTTGAGCCCTCCCTGAAGCAGCAAAGTCTGAGTTATTCTTCAGCACAGCGCTTGCTCCGGGAGAAAGTACTGGTGGGATGCATTCCAAACTCAGTACAGGGCATCATCTCCGCCTTGGGTATTTCTGCTTCTCATCATCTGGGACAGGGATTCCTTACATGGGGACTTGACCTTTGGATTGCTCGAAGGAAGCTAACCTCTCCTCGCAAAGTACTTTTGGGATGCAAAAGCCTGTCTCTCTTGCTTCACAGGACACATAATGAAATGAATAGATAGAGATTTGATGGCTTAATTCTTATGCACCACAAGGCAAAAGGCCCAGGGTTCTGTTTAAGTTAATAGTGTTACAGTTAGTCTGAGCTAAATCATGACATATTGTGTTTATATGAGCTTGATCCGTGCCAGAAGATAAGTTATTGTTTTGTCCCTCAGGTTCTTGTCCTCATGAATGCCTTAACGGGGCTTTCTGTTCTAAGACTGGTACGTGTGACTGTCAAATATTCCAAGCTCTTGGGACAAGGTGCCAGATTGGTAAGTTTCAGGGATATTTATGACAGAATTATGGGATATGAAAGAGAACATTAAGTCATGATTTGCTTGGAAGCGTTCGTCCCCTGGGATTTGGGACATTAACTAGACAGCTCCAAGTTTATTTTCATCAATTTGAAGGAATTCAGAAACGCTGTAAAAGAGCATAGCTGTATGCGCTTTCCCTTCCCACTGATCTCTGTTTCCTCGAGTATTTTTTTTCTCCTTTCCGTTGCACTAACCCGTAGGACCATCTTTTCATTTATGTGTAGCTCTTCCTCAGTATATTTCACCGCAAGCTTCTCTTCTTCTTATTTAATAAGTTGGATATTCCGTATATAGACTAGAAATAGTACTGAGAGTTTATCAGGTATGGAGATCGTTTTTCTTTTTAAAATATTTTTATCCATAATGTCTAAGGGGGGATCTTATATTAATGATTATCAACAGATGTTAACCAATATTTTACCATTTGGAAGATTATATGCTAGGCATAAAACAAAGTGTATTTTGAGGAATACAGACATGCTTCGTCAACTAGTGGTGTGTAAGAGGTAAGCCATCCTTAAACATGAGTGCCCTCGAGGAAAGCGTGGAATGTAGAATGCACTGCCAGGGATGATAGCCAGCAAAATGAACCCATCAATGTCTTTCCCTGAGTGGACCAAAGTTGGATGGAGCTGATAAATTTAGGTAAATGTTTCAAAAAGGAGGAGACACTAAACACTGGCCCTTATGTTTCTGTTTGCCTTGGTGTATATAACAATTCACCAAGCTACTTTTTAGCAAACATCACTGCTTTTTACGTTATTATAAAGTGAATCATTTAGAATATAAAAATATGAAGGGTCTGTGAGATGACTCAGCAAAGAATCGCCTTGTTGCCAAGTGTGATGCGGGGAGTTTTATCCCCGGAACCCACATATTCTTAGGTAGAAGGAGAGAAGCAACTCCACAAAATGGTCCTCAGACACCTGCTTGCTTTGAAACAATGTGGCCTTATACACCCCACACCTACAACAAAAACACCAAGGATAATACATAACATAAATAAAAATAAAATGGAGTAGAAGTTTATCTAGAGGAGAGACATAATCCTAATAGATGTCTTTTGATTTAAAATAAATATTGCTTGAAATTTCACCAGTTTGAGATCATCATTTTCACGATTCCAGGAAATGAAATGAGCAATGCCTCCAGCTCCATTTTCCAGGCATATAAACATGTTTTTTTTTTTGCCATCATTAATTTTCTCTCTGGATACCATAAAGACATTTTTGAAAGAATTATGGAGGCTGTGGGATTCTGCTGCTGTCCATGCTGCTCTGGGATACTCCGTGGTGACCTTTCATTCTCTTCTGAGTCACTCGTTTGCCTTGCCGACATCACCGTCTTCTTTTGTATTGCCTTCCTTAGTATTCCTTCCCCCCCTCAATCCTTCTCTTACAATAATAAAAAAAATAAGTCTTTTCTTCATAGCAACTCAGAGACTGGGTTTTCTTAACGAGTTGGGTAGTTTTAAGAGCAGCTGATACTTCAATGCCACTTGTTTCTTCCTGTACCATGGACTACCCAATTGGGGAAAAACACTTTTTTCAGTGAAAATTATTACAATGACTTATCGTGACTGAACATTTTGAGAAAGCTGTGATTTATTTTACACTAATGTTATTTATTTATTTTACACTAGTAATCCTAAATATTATTCAATTTCTTTTTAGTCCCAAACATGGGAAGTGGCAGAGATGGCATTTGCAAAACCTGGGGACAGTATCACTTTGAAACATTTGATGGGATCTACTACTATTTCCCAGGAAGCTGCTCTTATATATTTGCAAAGGACTGTGGTAATTTGGAGCCTCGGTATACTGTATGGGTAGGTAGTACTCAAATTTTATCAATTAAAAAATTACCTCTGGAAAATAATGTATTATAAAAGTATTGGACAAATGATGAGTAATGGACAATAATTATAGAACACGCAGGGACTTACTCTTAATGGAATGGTCCAATTTTGTGGCCATATTAGTGTAATTCTATTAAGATGATGTCTGGCGTGCTAGCAACAGGGACTGAATCCATGAGAGGGTATCTTACAGGCTGTAGAGAAATATATGCTGATTACCATAGCTACTCTCATCAGTATCCCTGATATGGTTTTTTTTGTTGGTAATTTGGAAGAAGGTAAGGTCAGATATTAATAATATTATTTATATTTTCTCTCTCCTTGCTATTTTGACTTGAGATGTCCACTTGTTTTCGCGTTTTTTTAACTGCCCCTCCTGGGTTAAGGAATGTAGCTCATTGGTATGGCAAATTTTTAGTATGCACAAAGCCCTGGTTTGGATCCTTGACTCCAAAAATTCTTCCTAATGTCTGAAGTAGAAATTTATTATTTAAATGGTTTCTTTTTTTTCTAAAGCATTTGGGAATAAAGAGAATCAATTTTTATTTTAAGCGAAGTCATATTCACTTTGTCAGCCTATAAATATTGCTTGCTATTGAACTCCATTTAACATTCTCCCATGATAGTCCATAGATGCCCTAACGGGGCATAGATACTCCAAATGTGTTTCCTTGTGGTGTTTATGATTCTTTTGTCAAACTAATTTTTCACAGTATATATCATATAGCTTCAGAATATTATTATCTAACATATGGAAGCTAAGGTGAGCACACAAATGTCCTGAATAACTTGCATTTTATAAAATTGTATTGCTCCATTTTTGAGGCAAATATTATTTTCCTCCCAAAAACCCTGAGTGTAAGAGTAGTTCTTACTTTGTAGGGTGTCGTGGGGCCTGTGATGCTGCAAGTTGTAACGATGTTCCACGATTTTCATTGCCCATGTGGATACTTGCGGTTGTTTTCCATGATTTCCTTTGTGTTTTTCTCCCTTCCAGGTCCACAACAGCCCAAAGTGCCTTGGTGCTGTGTATTCTTGCTATCGTTCCATCAGCCTATTCTTTTCGAACCAAGAAGAAATTAGAATTTATGGTCACGAAATAAAAATGAATGGCATCAGGTAAGACGAGAAAAATATGATCTGTGCAAATGACACCAGAGGTTGCTTGACAGTTCCGAGGTCTCAGACTTGAAGGGAGTGGTGGAATAGAGGGTTTGCTCTTCGGTTGACTTGTGCAGTAGTGTCAGAAAGACATCACACCTTTTGTGGCACTGGAGCCCACCAGGCAGCTGGGAATCTAGCTGGTCCACAGCCTCGTATTCATGATGCAGATATATTTGCAAAGGTGCTCCTAGGATTGAACATGTTCTCCTGAGGGCACAATCAAGAAATGTCTCTATATCATTTAATTCTGATTACTTTGGGCCTCTTCAATATTTTCTCTTTCCCTTCACAGAACATGATACAAAAACTGACTTTATTTTTTTCTTGGGAAGGATTCTGGAAGTCCTCCCAAGTCTACGAGAATGAGTCTTGAGCGTCACTTGCGAGTTTCCATCGAAGCCTTGACAAAGACTCTGAGCCAGTAAATAATTGTCCTTGTTGATAGATCAGAGCAGCTACAGTGGCTTCCTGCCTGCCAACAGCGTGACCTGAGAGTTGTAGGGAAGGGGATGTTTATGTTAGATGGAGATTTCATACAGTTAGAACAGGGAATCATAGGGAACAATTTCCTTTCTGATCTAAATAATTACAAAGACATCCAGTTTAGAACATTTCCTAGCTCAGCTTGGCCAGAGAAAGTAAATAGTGAGATGGAACAGTTTTATCCATCCTTCAGAACTCACTGTTAGGTGTGTGAACCATGGGATTCCTTCCAGGGTAGGACGGTGATGTTGCTTTTCCTCCATGTAGAGTCAGCCAGAGGCAGGAGCAGCACTGTAAAAAGGTGAGCCTCAGGGAACATTGTTTCAGTCCTGCAAACAAGAGCAGCCTTCACCATATTTGGTGGTTATTTAATTTTTGATGCCTTTTCCTCTTGATGCAAGGTCTTGCCATATATCAGCAACCTTCTGTGTCATAAACATCAAGGAGTTAGAGGTAGCTATGTTTTTCTTTTAAAAATACATATTTAATTAAATTTACAGAAAAAAGAGAGCTGGCAGACAGACGTGGCTGGCAGTTAAACACAGCAAAATTCCCCTCCCCAGAACTACACCTCCCATGATTTAGCACCCCATTAGTGTAAAATATGCTTATAAAATATGATCCATTATTTTAAAATACAGATCTTTTATAAACTTGTAAATTCAAACAAGGAATATTTTTATTGCTGTTTCATACTGACTTTTGCTATGAATTCTTTACATTTAGTTTTTAATCATAACACTTCTACTTGTCACTTATTCTCTAGCTATAATGCATAGTTATTTCTATCTTCTTGTAACTATTGTCTATAAATATTTATATGTAAAAAAATCTTTGTGTAAATGGTCGGAGATATTAGTGTTTCTTTGGGAATTATCTATAGTTTGCTTACTTTTGCAGTTTTTGTTGGACAGAGTCCTGCTCTTTCTAGAACAGAAATTACTAATTTGAATTTTGGAGAGGAAGGTGTGACTACATCTGTTAACCGCCTGCCTTCCATCATGGTTTATAAATTTATTTTGATATGACTACCTTCATAAAAGTGAGCGTCTCAAATTTATTTTACGATTGGGACCTGCTCTTTATGGCCTCGTTTATAAATGGAAGGAGGACAGGGTTCTTTTGCTTTCCAAGTGACTCATTTTGCTTTTGCAGTGCCCATTTGGTTAGTTCTTTTGGGTTGGGAATAAAATCAGAGTTCCAGGACCCCTGCATATTTTGACTATTGCTTGTCTGTACTTTAGAACTGTTAATTTTTAGATTACCTTTAGCTTCCAGATCAAAAGTATTCTTTAACCCTCATTCTATGATGTTGATAGAGTTAGTTTTCCATGTTGAAAAGATTATATGCAACTTTCTGCTAGATTTTGAAACAACCACTAAGTTATAAGTATTAATTCTATATCAGTGGCATCTTCATTGTCTTAATTTAAATATTAAACTTGTCAACAATGTTGAGGTTTCCCATATATTTAAACTTTTGGGGATCTCACTGTATAGCTCATTCAGTAACTCTGTAAAAATTCTCTGTCGCCTAAATTGTCGTGAGAATCTGGTATGTGTAACTATAACTTGGTCGTGGTTCAGATATTAGACTGTTCTGTTTTTTTTTTTTTTTTTCAGCTTATCTCTGCCTCAGACAGTTGGCCAGGTATACATCGAGAAGCTAGCTGACTACATTCTGGTGAAAACTAGCTTTGGCTTCTCATTGGCCTGGGATGGAATATCGGGAGTTTACCTCAAACTGTCCGAGGAGCACAGAGGGAAGTCCTGTGGCTTGTGTGCAAACTACAATGGCATTCAGTCGGATGACTTCATGATTCAGGAAGGTAAGAAGATGGAGCACGAGAAAGGGGTGGGAGAAGGGGTGTTCTCTTTACAGTCCTCTCCCTTTGGCCAATAGCAGTTAGTAGTCAGAAGACTTGACCAATTGTAGAAAATCCCTGGCTACCATCTGTCTACTCTAATGATTCCAAACATTTCCTGATTACTTGACATTTGCTAGGTTGAGATGCAGGACTTGCTCACATAGCAAATGTTAACTGAACATTTAGCTGGTTTCAGGAGTTTGAGGGATAATATATACACTGCCATGGGGACTGGGGAGCAGCAGTGACCAAAATGTGGAATTCCCCATCCTTGGAGTTCATAGTCTAGTGATTTAAACCTTTCGATTTGAATGCATTTACTTTAGGAGAAAAGCTATTTTGTATTCAGTCTTAACAGTAATAAATTAAATGACTTCCAAATGATAGTTTTGTAAATACGATGAAATGAAGTCAGGCTTAGCCACTTTGCATAGCACCTGGGAAAAGTTTTATATACCTTCCTAGTCAGTCACTGTGTCTAAGGCATGAAACTCACCTCAGTGAGTCACTAGTAATGGAGTCTACTTCTGTTTACAGACTACTGAGGGGTAAGAGCACAGGCCATAGCATGATTCAAGTACACATAAAGAAGCTAAATAAAAGAGAATATTGTTCTTAGTACCAGGAGACCTGACCTTGTACCTTGCTTCCACTCTTACATACGCCTGAGATTGGATCATTGAATCTTTCCATTGCTGTAAAAGAGGAACACAGTAATTCTGAACTTATAGAGTAATAAGTAATAACAAAAATATACTTTATCATCTGTTGTAATGTTTAATATGGCCAGATAGCAACATTATTCCTATCCCTCATATCATCTGGTAAGGTTTTTAGAATATAAAATTTTTAATTTTCGAACAACGTCACAACCTCCAGCATAATGCAGCTTTAAGTTGATTCTCTGAGATTTGGAATAGATGTTATTAACTGCAAACAACTGCATTTAAACCACAATTTGCTATATGATATTGCTTGTTTTGCATTACAAAGTTAATGGCAGTTGTCTATTTATTGTACTTTAATGGGTGTTAAAAGAATATTTCAGAGCATGTATTCTACAAGTCAGAATGTGGAATAAAAATTCTGCTTTACTATTTATTGCATTTTTTAATTTCAATGTTGCGATAACATTTATTTTCATAGGGCGACAAGGATAAAGTGAGACAGTTCCTGCTGGCATGTAGATTTCCCATCACACAGAGACCACTTCGTTCAGTTCATGTCCTTTGTAATTGTCTCTAGTGTCTCACAGCCATAGAAATATGTCTTTGTATGTCTTTTACAAGCCCTTAGTAAAATGCAAACATTTACTCACACTATGTGGGTAACTTATCATCAGGGCTAGTTCACCAAGAACTAGAGTAGAGAGCCTAGCTCCGCTGGGTCAATTTCCTAATATGTAGAATAGGAATAAAGAAAACAACCCCCGGTGCCTCCCAGTCTGTGAGTATCTAATGAGAAAATGGAAACAGAGGTGCTCAGGAGTCTGTGAGTTCAATATGAACGCACAGGATGAGGAACACTGGGGAATGGTCACTTTTATCCATTGAGGGCTGGTAATGAAAAGGTTTACAGATTTGGAATCTGGAGACTGTTAGGAAGGAGTATTTGGAACTAACACGGAGTCAATCAAATGGCAGTTTGTGATTAATTTTCCTCATAATCAAATTTTCGTGAAAAACATAAAAATCAGTTCAGTTATTAGTATGGGAGTTGGACAAGATGGCTTTGATTGGCATCCATCACGACATCCAGGAGCCTGGTGTGGAGGTGAAGATGGAGGACAAGATCTACTCTTGTTAGGGATAGGAAGACAGGATAGGCATTCATATGCAGTGCTCTTGTTAGGGGCAGGGAGATGGGCTGGATATCTGTGTGCAGGAAGATGGGTTGAGCATCTGTGTGCAGGAAGATGGGCTGAGCATCTGTGTGCAGAAAGATTGGCTGAGCATCTGTGTGCAGGAAGATGGGCTGAGAATCTGTGTGCTGGAAGATGGGTTGGGCATCCGTGCGCAGGAAGATGGGTTGAGCATCTGTGTGCAGAAAGGTTGGCTGAGAATCTGTGTGCAGGAAGATGGGTTGGGCATCCGTGCGCAGGAAGATGGGTTGAGCATCTGTGTGCAGGAAGGTGGGCTGGGCATCTTTGTGCAGGAAGATGGGCTGGGTATCTTTGTGCAGGAAGATGGGCTGGGCTTCTGCTCAGGAGCTGTGGGACAGAGTGGTTTTTGGCAGTGAAGTAAGTGAAGGTACCAAACAACAGCCTATTAGGTGATGAGCAGCGGGAAGATTGGCAAAGTGGAAACTGAGTTAGTGCTGAGCTGTTGACAGTGAAGTCGAAAGACTCTTGAATGACCATGCAAGAAGCCCAGAGATGGCAATTGTCTCAGGTGGGATTATTAAAGAAATCTCATTTAAATTAACTTGTAGGGACATAAAATGAATCTACTCTTCTATTTCTTCTCCTTGGTCAAATTCAAGGTAATTTCCAGAGGTGAGCGTGTCATCTTTGGCTCTAGTGTTTGCTTGAAAGTCAGCATGCCCTTTGCTGGTCAGATCAAGAGTTGCATAGTTTGCTGGAATACTATTGAATATGCAGATTCCCAAGAGAAATAAAACTGTATTTCTCTTTGCACTCCTACTTATCTTTCAAACATGACCTCACAAAGAAATGAAGCATTTTCAAATTTCCGTGCAAGGGAGAAGAATTTAATTTTTTGTTCAGTTGAGAATTCCGTCTTCCCAGGTTATGTCTTGGTCTTGCTTCACATCAACATAAAGGTCCTGGTCTACTCTCATGTTTCCAACTTGAAAACTAATAGTGCTTCTTCACTATCAAAGTGTCTTGATGTGCTCAGTGAATAATTTTACTTTCAGCATCTTCCACAGGAGGCATTGTAATTCTGGTTTAATCTGCTCCTGAACTAACAGATATGGATTTAAAATCTTACAACACACAGCATATACAACTTTCTTACTAACGCAATGTAATATAAAAGGTTGAAATAATTGGGACTTTTGAAAATATTTTTATTCTTCAGACCACGAAAAAATGGTATTCTGAAATGAAATATGGCTATAGCTTGACTTAAGGAGGTCATCAATTTTTCCACTTTAAGATAAGTCTTTTACAACAGGTTTTGTTCTGTGTATAATGTTTCCAGCAATTCCAGAGATCATGAAAAAGGCAAGACATTATTGTAAGATGAAGAATGTAATTCAGTAAATATTGAACATTCATCTATATTTTTCATTTGTTTATTTGGTAAATATATTTTGAGCATTGCTTTATGTTAGATATTAAACTAAGGATACAAGAACAAAACAGTGAAGCTGGTCTCATTTATTGCTATAGAAAGTAAAATAAATAAGGAGAACAATTAAAATATAATCTTTGGGAGAAATAGTAGCTTTGATGGAAAGTGGGAAATGAGATAAGAACAATAGAACAATGTTTGTTGGCAGTGATCTAGAACTTGTTTTCAGAAGGTCACATTCAATGAGCCCTAAATGAAGAGAGGAAACTGGTGTAAGAGTGTTTTTAAAATTTGTTCACTTTTACAATAGCAGGAATTGGGACTTCTCCCTATGCTACACCCTTGGCCTTCTTTTCCTTTTGAGACTGACTCTCATTAAATTACCTAGCTGGACCTTGAACTCACTAGTCGCCAGGAAAAACTGAGCTGGAAGTCTTCATGCTTAACATCCAAGAAGAGAGGTTTTGGAGGAGGAGGAGGAGCAGGAGGCCCATGAAATCTTGGGCCCTGAGTTGCGAATGAGCAGCCCCCCAAACCTGGTGGTTGGAAAGAATTGTGTAAGAGCTTCAGCGGGAGGATGAGTCGGGAGGCATGAGGTGGGAATGGCAGGTGCCCACCCTGTGCAATCTTCTAGGTTATAAGCAAGCTTGGAATGTAATATAAGAAGCAAAAATTCCTGTAAACAATGAATTTAACCGGAGTTTGCTAGTAATCCACAAATATTAGCTTCCCTATCTTAAATTGGTCAGGAAAAATGGGGCAACATTTCACTAGAGATTTGGATTAATTAGTACAGTTATTGCCACCCACGGCTGACCCGTGGCCATCAAGTCTGGACGGCAGAAAACCAAAGCTCCAATCTGAATTTTTCTTTCTTAGTTGTTTCTGCCAATCCCATGAGATTTGAGATTCAGCTTTTGTCTGAATATGGAGCAGGATTAATTTCTGTATCTTGTCTTGAACTTATTCAAAGGCCCAGTGGTGACACACTTAAGCCTTACCTGTTGCAGGCTGTGAATTACCTGTTGAATCATATATGAACTACTAAATCTTGCCTCTTAATTATTCTGGGGTCAGATAGACTTTTTAATTCTAGAATCTGGTTAAAGCATGTTCAACCTATTGTTCATCATATTTAGGTGAAATAGGTTCACTTCTTAGTATTATTTTCTTTGGGTTCTTTTCTAGTCTTTCATTGCCTATAGGGGTGTTTTCTGAAACGTTTTTATGGTTTCAGTACATTTTTTAACCTGTTGTTGTTTACTCTCAAAATAAAAGAGGACTTTAAAAAATATGTGTGTCTGTGTTTGTGTGTGTGTTCATCTGTGTGCACGTTCATGCACAGATAGATGTGTATGTGTGCACATGTATGCATTTACCTGTGGAGACCAGAGGACAGCATCATGTTTCATTCCCAGGAACATCATGCACCTCCTTTAAAACACATCTCTCACTGTCTTGGAACTCAACAAGTGTTCTTAACATTCTGGCCAGTGTGCCATAGGGATCTCTTTTTCTCATCCTCCCTAGCATTAGAATTACAAGTGTGCACCACTGTGCTTTGCGCCACATGTTTACACGGGTCCTGGTTATCAAACTCAGGCTCCCAGGCTGGAGTGTGGCAAACACTTATAGGCTGAGACCTCTTCCTCATCTCTGAAGAACAGTTTTAATAAGGTTTGTGAAAATGCCTCCCATATAGTCTGATACAACACCGTTTATGTTGTTTCCAATAGAGGACTACACAGAAGACATTGCTACGTTTGCAAACAGCTGGATGGTGCAAACTCTAGATGACCCTAAATGTATACCCACTCCCTCAGACTTTCCAAATCCATGTTCCAGTGGAATGCCAGCATTTGAGGTAAGTTTGATACCCCCAGAATTGAGCATGTTGGACTTAATCGAAATCTTTTTTTGGGTATTTAGCATTAGGCATTTTAGTGCAAATGCAGTATAATTAAATTACTGAATTCAGATCATGGAATTGCAAAATGGAATGGTTTCACATTCATTTCAGAAAGAGTGGCTATAATGGAATCCATCGATGCCATAATTAAAAAAATACATAGCTTGAAAATTGTTTATTACATTTGATGAGCGCAGACTATCTGCTCTTTCCTGGTAAGAACTGAGTCGGCAAGTAGATTAATACCAAGAGAAGGTGAGAATTCTTGTGTACCAAGGAAGATGTTCTGATGCTTGGCATCTTTTTTCCCCCCACACAGGCAATCTTCTTCAAATGCCAGATATTGTTGCAGTTCCCTTTCCTGAGCTGCCATGAATACATCGATCCATACTTATATATTGCCAGCTGTGTTAATGATCTGTGCAAGTAAGTGAAACAATGGGTATTTGGAGCATATTTCTTTATGCAAAGACCACAAAATGCAAAACAAACAAACACATAAAGCCCCAAGAGCAGATAGATGTATTTCTGTGATGTAGCCATGTCAGCAGCTAGCCATAGAGGGCTAAGTGTAAAGCCCAGACTGGACTAACAGCTAGTCATTAGAAACTGACTGTCTAATGGGTAGCTATATGTTTCACAGAGCGGGAGCAGAATTGAGTGGCTTTTAAACATTTTGTGCCACTGTCCATTTTTTAGATTCTAGAGGTGTCTCTAGAAACTTCTATGCAGTGATGTTTAAAATCCTCAAAATAAAACAATTTTATGAAGGAAACTAATGAAATAGCCATTGAAAAGGTGAAAGGAATCAATATTTAATACATGTATGTGCTTTAAAATAAATTTCATATTTAATAACAGCTGAAATTTGACATCATGGGTATAAACAATAATTTGTAATTTCTATAATTATAATGAGAAATTAGAACACATGAAAAATTAATGAGACATGTTGCTGACAAAATCACATGTGTTGCTAACATTTTGTGATTTGATTGATGCCTTTATGCACAATTCAAAGAAATGCTGAATTTCAATTGGAAATGATTAGAAACACACCTTTAATGTTTGTATATTCATAGTCACAGATTGATTGATGTTATCCCAGGTTAGCAACATCCAGAATAGGAAGTTGTCTAGGCAACAAATTGATCACACTGTGTTTATCATAGCATTTAAGATAAATTACCTATTGTTGAACTATTTTTATATTTTGTTTATTTTAAATTATCAAGTATATATGATTAGCCATCTTGAAGATTCAAGAGCACATTAGGGATTTTGTATATCTGAATATTGCATGATTCAAAAGAAATACAAGTTATGTACTTGAATGCTTTTGTAGAACAGCTGACTAGGTTTTAGTTGAGTAAAGCCATTTGAATTTTTGGTAGCTTGTTAAGATCTCTGCTTTTATCAAACACGATATAAAAGTCAAAATAGTATTGAAATTATGTTACTTGTAAATACTCTTCTTTAGATCAATTATTATAACAATATATTGAATATACTAAGGTTTTCCAAATATTTTATGATTGGCTTTTGGTTTGCCTTTGAGTAGAGTAGTCAAGACTTGACTTGTATAGATGTTCTCCAAATCCAGGGGTTCCTAAATGAGTACAAAGCTTTCAGTTAGCTTCTCCTCTCTACTGATGGCCCATGACTTATTATGAATTTTTGAAAAAACCTCTTCCCTCTCTTTTTAAAAAGTAAGCACTGATTGTCATGCCTTTGTTCTTTTACTCAAACTGACCTTTTCCCTTTCAAGATTCGCAAAGGTGGGCTTGTCCCTTCTTTCCCATTTATATAGAATTAAAAATTATTCTTCTTTCCCCATAGTGGTTTGTGTTCATTGTTTCGAATTTTCCTAAGTTGCTTTGTCATAGGCATCTTTAACACGCATTTCTTTTTGTAGGCTGAGATAAAGACTCATTTGGTATATTCCAGAAGGTCACTCTCTATTCATTAATTTGGCTGCTCCAATAGCCAAAGGAACAGTGGATAAACTTCAACAGAATGTTTATACTTCTCTCATTTAAAAGTTCAAGCCAGTAATTGCTCTTGGATTAACATCATGGCCCTTTTCCATAAACTTCACAGTGACTTTGCAGTCTTGTTGATACAGGGTGTCCTTGTTTCTGTTCTCAACTTCGAGGCCCAAACTGGCTCCTCTTACGTCTTCATGTTAACTGTCAGAAAGGAAGAAAGGAAACAAAGGGACAGTATTTTTAACCTAGAAAATTCATGTATAATCCTCATTCTTAGTCTTTTGTACCAGAATGTAGAAACATGCCCCATACCTAGGTGTACAGAAGGCCAGTAATGTCCCTTCATACACTCAGGAAATATGCAAGTTGCTAATAATTAAAATAAGGAAGAATAAGAGATAAAAGCATTCCTCTTCTATGTCCACATCTTATAAACTCCCAACTTTTTATTTTAGTTGTTTTGAATCTCTGATTTTTTCTTTCTTTACTATAAATGGAACAGAGCAGTCTGGTGTAGCTAATTTAAACTACATTACCTTGTTGTGGTTTAAATTAGCTGACCTTTAAAGTATGTGTCTGAGGTGAAAAGACTGGATTGGTGAAAAATACAGATATTTTGATATTTGTTGCATCGTCTCAAATCAGAAGAAGGGCCTTGTGGTTGAGTTTCATGGACAATGCCAAAACAGAAGAGGAAACTTCCCAGAATAAGTTTCCACTTCTCCTGGTATTTCCTTCTGGGTACTCTGTACTGTCCTCCTCCTCCTCCTCCTCCTCCTCCTCCTCCTCCTCCTCCTCCTCCTCCTCCTCCTTCTTCTTCTTCTTCTTCTTTCTTTTTGTAGGAAATGAATGATTCTTATGATTCTTTTCTTTACCTGGACCATGAAACAGATTCAGAAAGATTCTGTTTGATGAAAAGGTGGATTGACTATGGTCACACATTTGTTTCTTGCTTCAGCAATGATGGCTCATTGAAATTGACTTGACACCCATCTTTTGTGCTTCCTAGCTAAGTAGTGTGCTACACATGGAAACATAGAAACCATGTTCCTATAGTCTTTCCTCTGAAAGCTGTATTCTAGTGGGGTAGAGAAGTGGGTTCCCAACAGTGGCACCCAATTTGCCTCCTGCTTGTGATGGGTACAGAGAAATCAAGGGCAGCATACTAAGCTCCACTGAAGATGTAGAATTTGATGGAAACAATACGATCCTTGTAACTATGCCTTCTGGGTTTGCTTCTAAAAACTTGGCAGCAAAGAAATGATTTTTAATTTTTGGCATGTAAGAGTCAATCAAATTAGAAACAACTATTATTTAATGCTTATTTTTGTCACTGGAGTTAACATCCAAATGGAAAATCAGCTCATTTCCTTTCACTAAGTTAGGATAACAAATTCTTTCTTGAACAGTTTGATGTATTTTGTTAGATGCCGTAAGACTGTGTGCCTCAAATAGTGCCTCCCTGGAGTAACATAGATTCTCAGTAAATGACAGATATTTTGATATTTGTTGCATCGTTTGGCAAGCCCCAAATCACTTTCTCTGTTAACTTTCAAAATTACTATTAATTGTAAGAAACACTCACACCTTTTAAGGTAAACCCTGAGATTTCAAGGTAAATCTCTTCCAAAAATGCAACAGTTTTTTATATACACTTCCTTCCTTTCAGGAAGACTTTGCTCTTTTGTTCTCTGAGGATTTTCTGAGCCCCTGCAGTTATACGGACAGGTTTCTCTTGCCTTCTAAAGCTCAGTTAATTGGACTAGATAAGCTACTTGGTTCCAATTACAGTAGCACAGAATAAGGGCAATTTGAGAAGGTGGCTTTTATAACAAAGACTGAAGACTTTAAGAGTCACAGAGTGGAACATTCTTAAGGTCATTATCGTGTAAGATGCTTAACGATCCAATTTTGAGTACGGACTGGGTTGAAAACCAAGCTCGCTACCTTGTTAGAAACCTGTTTATTTTGAAAGCTCCTAGTTAATCTGCTCTGGGAACTGGCAGATCCCATAAGAAACTATTGTTTACAGAGCTTCTAGAGTGATGGCAAGAAAAATAATTAGAGATAATTTACTTGTGGCAACGCTGTAAAAATGTCCAGCTTCAGTGAAAGGGCTCGGAAATCTCCTTTGAAATCTTAAGTTAAATATTATTTATTAAGTCTTTGAAAAATATTTTGGACTGTTATGGCAAGAACTGATATGGTATGAGCATAATCCTTAGGAGGGCCACAGACTATTGGGCAATTCAGAACGAGGTGTTTCCAAAAAAGCTCATCCTTGATATTTTTGTAGAAATACAATTTTATCTGTTTTTATTTCATTAAATTTTTATCTGCATTTATTGACTATTAAATTCTAAGATGTCTAAAATATTTTTGTGTAGATGTAAAACCACATGTGAAGATTTAAAAATTTTAAATATAAATACTTTTTGTTATAGTTTTACTTGATCCATAGGAAAAGGGAAAGGCTTTGATAAAGGTGTTGACGCACATTGTATTAAATTTAGGTGGATGTATTCATCTAGAATCTCTTGTATGTGTTTTCAACATTCTTGTCTCCTACAAGGTACATCATGGAAGATTATGCATTCTGACATTTACTAATGCTAGCGTCTTTATTATACAAACCCTCATTGCTTTTAACACTCAGGGGGCCCAAGGTCCAATGAAGATTTCTGTCTAGATTTCCAAGTGTCCCTGCCTCAGTTTTCTCTATCTTTTTTTTTTTTTTTAATTCTTTCTAGAACGGATGATGATGAAACTTACTGTCGAGCAGCCACCGAGTATGCCAGAGCCTGTTCTCATGCTGGCTTTCCCATTCAAGATTGGAGGGACGACTTCCCAGCATGCGGTACGTTTGTGGTTTTCAAGCCATGTATTTTACAAAAAGTTTCAGTCTTATCCTAGAATTCAGCTTGCCTAACTTCTCTAACACACTGCAAAACTTTAAAAAATGGCTGACATAGTTGTAAATGTATCTATTTCCTCAACCCCGTTTTTTTTTTTTTTTTTTTTTTTGAAAAATTTACTTGTCACCCACTGCGTGCCCATTGCAGTTGATAAATGCGACGACAGCTTTGTCCACCGGGACTGTATCAGCTGTTGCCCCCCTAGCTGCACGTTTGAGAAACAGTGTCTCGGGAGCAATCTTCACTGCCTTGATGGATGCTATTGTGCTGACGGTAAGCGCCTTGCGAAGAAACCCTGCCTGCACTCCTCTGTCGTGGTACTTGGTTATATGAAGACCACATCTTGGTCTTGTTGTCCACTCCCTGGACATCAGAGCAACCGCAACTTCGTACCCTAGGAGCATTCAGTCCTTTAAGTAATCCTTTAAGGAACGTGTCCTCTTCTTCAATAAAAGGGTGTTTTTTTTTTTAATTTTGCAAAAATATTCAGAAACTTGGACACTAGTATTTTTAATTCCCAAGGTGATGAATGTATTCTTTCACTATATCATAATACTTTATATAATTTTATTTCCTGGACTATGAAAGTGAGTTTAGGAAAGAGTCTTTATATTTTTCCATGATAAGATTTTAGTCCTAGTGTCGATTTAATATTTGAAATGAAAATGACAACAGACAGTAGAAGTGAGCTTTAAAGTTATTGTATGGATAGACATCTATAGAGAAGGCCAAAGATGTTTTCTAGCTTCCTCTCTCTCTTTATTTGAGTGTGCACATGAGTAATTATTGTGCGTGTAAGCATCTGCATGTGGAGACCAGAGACTGAGGTTATGTGTGTGTTTTTATTACTCTCCACCTGGTTATGGAGAAGGGGTCTCTCTGAACTGCAGAGCTTGCCATTTTGGATAGACTGGCTGAATACCAAGTTCTGGGATTCATCTGTTCAATAACCCAGGGCTGGGATTGTATAAGTGTATCACTAGGCTTGGCTTTTATGCATCCTATAGATCCATACTCAAACCCTATACATACACAGCAAGCACTTTACCTACAGAGCCACATTCTCAGTCCAACATGTTCCCACCCTTAAAAAAAATACAAATTAGGAAAAGAAAACTGGGCATGTAGCCCAGGGCTAATGTACTTCTGTAGTATTCAAAAGACCTTGGTCAATCTTCAGGTCTTGAAATGAACAAACATAAAGGTGTTAAGTGATTTTCCCAGCACCTTTTTTGATTTGCCAGTACGGTGAGCCAGTGGCAGTCTTGAGGTGTTTGCTTACAATCAAACACTGGATAAGGCTGTGGCTTCAGGGCCTAAGTCCATGTGCTACGGTAGGCCAATCTTTTTTTCCTGTAGAAACTTGTTATGAATAAGATCAGCGGATGGAAAAGCTGGGTAAATTTTGCTCCATCCTTATGTACCTTCACAAAGTTTTAGCAAATGCACTTCGTTGAACCAGTGAGTAGCACTGTTCTTTAGTGTTTGCATGATAATAGTTTAAATCTCTTTTATCTTTGGCTGATCAGAATATAAACTAAGGATATACTATCTCACTTCTTTCTTTCTCTTCCCTTAAAGTCCAGGAAGCACTTTTCAGCTTCCTTTCTTCTCTTTGGTAGTCTTTGAGATTTTGATGGTTAAGTACAGGAAATCAAAGTTGAAATTTCATTGAAGTAAGCCTTTATAAGGGAGACATGACTGAGAGCCAGGTTGCTAGAATCTTCCCTGACAGTCAAGGATCTTTTGTTTCTAGCACCTTCTGTAAGCAAGGTCTCAACACTTGACTGAATTGTTGTATCTTCAAAGAATGTAACCCTTACTATTTCTTTATTTTTCTTAAACAGGCCTCATAATGGACAATGGGACTTGCATCTCCTTGGAAAGTTGCCCATGTAGTTTCCATGGGTTAGCTTATTCAGTTGGCTCAAAAATTGAGCAAGAGTGCACTGAGTGGTAAGTGGTCCATGGGTAGAGAATAATTTCTAGGTACCATTCTCCTTAACAACTTGGTCATGACAGTTATCTTATAGATTCTACCCATTGCTTAGTTTCATCTGTGAATTCTGAAACACAGTTTGTATTTTACTTGAACTGCACATGTTCATTATCTTTGTGTGTTTGTGTTCTTATTATTTCCCTTGGTGATTTCATAAAATCCCCTGCCCATATGCTATTATGTTATTCATAATCATTAAATAACACATGCTTTTATTCTTAGAACCATGTGGTGCTCCTGGGTTTACATACTGGGTACTTTATAAAGTGACTGTCTATTGCCAATTTTTGGTCATGATCAATAAGATTTACAATTTCTTATTAACCTAGCTCAGCCTCTGGGTAAGCATGAAATTCCTCCAGGACACTCCCAGGCAAATGCAGGCTACATGACCATGGTCCCTTTCTCTTTGCTGTCAGTATGCACAAAAGACACGCCATCGTATAACTAACCATGTTCTCAGATGCTGGAGTCATTGGAGACCCTTTCTTTCTCCAGAAACCCCTCACTTTGTCAAGGTGGGAAGAAGCCTATAGTCTGTGTCTTCCACAAGAAGACATCTCTTTCCTCTTGTCCGTGGCTGGTGACATTAAATAGATACATAATAAACAGCCATTTATGAACCATCCGGTTCATAATGATTAGTCTAACATTTTTAGATTACTAGTCAGATAATAGAGAACCTATTATGTTTTGTCTATTAATCGATATATTGAGGCGAATGTCAGCATAATGTCTGTGTCAGGCTAATATCTTTATGATTTTATTTAGTGTATGTGTTGGTGGAGTTTGGAACTGCACTGAGCATGACTGTCCAGGTAATTCTTTCAAATGTTAAAAACCAATCTTGAAATCTTAAAAAGTAGTTTTTAACTTGGAAGGGAAAACAACTCTGATTTTTATGAATGCATCTCATATATACCTCAAAGCATGTAATAACACAAAGTTTGCTTGTAGAGGATAATTGAGAAATTGAATACATGGTACCATTAAGTAGGCAACTTTGGTAAAATTTTGTTAAAATGGGTAAATATAATGCCTAAAACAACTTGGAAAGGCTATCGTTTAATAATTTTTAAATGAAATTTAATGACTTAGTTTGTCAGATCAGTAAAACTAAATTTACACTTTAGATTTTCTTTTGAGGTATGCTTATTTATCCTAAATTGTTGTCCTCCTGCTGTTCAGGAATTAACATACTTTTTCCTCCCTCCTTTTTCTGTGTTCTTCTCCTTCCTTATTTATTTTGGATAGTTCAGTGCTCTGTTGTGGGCGACTCTCATTTTACCACCTTTGACGGGCGCCATTACTCTTTCATTGGCTTGTGCCAGTACATCCTTGTGAAAGGAACTGGAAAAGATAAATTCACAATTACTTTACAGAAAGCTCACTGTGAACAGGTAAGTGCTAACGCCCAACAGTAAGCAGGGGAATAATCACAGTTCAGACTCCAACTTCACATTCTGATTAAGTGACAACTCTGATTAATAGATTATTCTTAATGTATTGATTTTTAATATGTCATTATTCCTAATATATCACAAAAGAATAAAAATGCTCACTGTTAGTCATGACATATATTGATGATGTGATGAACCTTGACTTTAGATGTATTTACATTTGCAAAGAAAAATAACTCAAAGTTTTTTATGTATGTTCTTTTTTGAAAGTTAATGCATGATTTCGCTATAGGACTAAGCCTTAATTTATTGCCAAACTCTTTGCGTAACAGGGTAGTTTGTTTGTATAAGATCCAGTAGATTTCATATCATTCTAAAGGGATACATAAAATGGAATAATATAATACACAATTTTTTGACTTATTATAATATCAATGTTGGATCTTTTCTTTAAATAAAAAGCATCATTAATTTGTTACAAAAGGAAAAGTAATTTCAAAAATTTACCCACACCTTTAATAATCAGCTCGAGGAATCCTACAGAAGATTGGGGAATGGTAAAGGATTGTAGGAGCCAGAGGGGTCAGGGACATCACAGGAAAACTCACAGCAACAACTAACCTGGGGTCCACAGACACTCAACCAACAATCAGGGAGCCTGTGTGGATTTCACTTAGGACCTCTGCATGTATATTATCATTGTGTGGCTTGGTGTTCTTAGAGAGGGGGCTGTCTTACATTCTTTTGCCTGCTTATATTGGATCTTTCTTTGTCTATTGGATGACTACATCCAGCCTTCATATGAGGGGAGGGGCCTAGTCTTAGGGAAACTTGATTATGCCATGGCTGGCTGATAGCTATGAGAGGCCTTCCCTTTTCTGAAAGGAAACAGAGGAATGGATTGGGAGCAGTGGGAGGAGAGGTAGGTGGAATGAGGGAAGAGACATTGTAGTTAGGATGTAATATGTAAGAGAAAAATAAATAAAAAATAATTCCAATAAAAGGCCATTTTCAACAAACATTATTAACTAAGTCCTCCCCCCCCTCCATAGTTTGTTTTTGAGAGAGACTCTTGCTATGTAGCACAGTCTAACCTCAGATTTTTAACACTCTTCCTTCCTCAACGTCTGGAGTGCTGGGAATATTCATGTGAACCAGCATGCCTGGCTCCAACTTGATTCTTTCATTGAAATTTATTAGTGTTTGAATTAGCTTTAGAATGAGTCCTAAATTGTTGGTTATACAATGCAATTGTCTGCGTGACAAGTTTGTCAGTTGTACTTGCTAAGTGATGCACCAGGTATTTTAGAAGACAATTGCTGGCACTTGACTGAAAATATTGCTATTACACAGTTTCTGCAATCCGTATCATATTTGATATATTATAGCCAACCATACATTGCGAGGGGTGGGATTACATGAAATGGATTATGTATCAGTTGCTCATTATATCTATCACCAACACCAAGCCTCCATTATATATGAGAAATTATTTATACGTACTCTTTTTTTCTGTCTTCCCCTTTCTCTCCCATCCTTCTCCCATCTTCTTGCCTCTGTCCCTTCTTTTCTATCACGAACACTTTGACTTTTATGCAGAACCTGGGTTTGGTCTGCCTTCAGTCGATAACTCTGATACTGGAGGATGATTTCAACAAACAAGTGACGCTCAGTAGGGGAGGCCAGATCCTCACCAGTCCCAACCACGGCTTCACTCTGAACGGTAAGAAGCAATGCTGTGCGTGCATTAGCATCAATAGCAAGCACAATCTAAAGATTTTCTTCTTGTTTGATGACAAAACATTTACTGGGTGCTTGTGTCCTTCTACCAACAATACTGGAGGCATCATATTTACTATTTTTCTCAAGTGGCCTAGAGTTTGCACAAGCAAACAGATTCTCGAAATAAAATGAGATAGACTCAAAAATTTGTGGAGGATTTTGCGGGTTTGAATGAGGAGGAGTAGCCCATTCAACACTGGACAAAGGGCTTTCTGGGTTAAGAGAAGATTGGAAGCTGAGAAATTATTAGGGTGAAAAGCTGAGGTAGTGCTGTGGAGGGAAGTGAGGGATAAGTGTATGAAGCTTGTTTAGAGGATAATGTGACCAAATTGACATTGCCACATCCTTGAGAGAGCCAACAGAGACCATCCAGAGCTGACATCAGGAAAGCGAGTGGGGAATGAACAGTGTGTCGAGGGCTTCGTATGTGGTAGTTTCCTGAGATGGACCTTGTTGATGTCCACATCGCAACATAGATATTAAAGATATTCTTTTGCTCTCCCAGTGAGAGCTCTCGGCAATGTGCCAGCTTGTGTTACAAGTCACATGTCAGTGTCACGCAGGTATCATGTTAAGAAAATTCATACAGAAATAAATATAAAATAGTTATCATTTTTTGAAATGGAAATTCCATACACTTTTGCCAAATAAACAGTGAGTTTTAAGGAGTTTCTTTTGTTTTCCTTTTTTATGACTATGAGGACAGCGGTGTGGAAGTGATTTTGAGATGACAGATATCAACAATACAACATGCAGCATGCTGTCTAGTGAGGCGTGGCAGAGCCAAGGAGGAGCTGCTCCAAGGCAGAGAGAGTAGAGACAGGGGGGAGACAGACTGATGAGGGTCTCTCAGAACACTAGTGGCCGGCACATACTGCTGGATTCATTGGCGATGTTTGGGGAAGACAATGAGGAAAATACAGTGGTCAAAGATTTTTCAGGTTTATGTCATTAGGGACCAAATTGAGAAATTTAAAATCTTTAAAAAAAAAATTGACAGAGGAGCAATGAAGAGCTTTTGGTGACAAAGTCACTCTCTTAGTTTTGAGCATGAGTTTGTCTGTGTTGTGTCTCATAAAATAGTGATTACCAAGAGCTATATTTTCCATTTCTTTTTGTTGGCATTCACAAGAATATGGAATAAATGTAAGGAAATTGATACTTCCTAACGGATCATGGCCATTTTAGGATAGCATCACACATGCCATGCTACACCACATCATACACACATACATGTACACACACTGCATCCCCATAAACACACACAAATGACATATACACACAAATATACACAAACACAGGTCACATGCCACACCTCCACCCCCAACTTCCCCATATAACCATACACCTCATCTCTGCTATACTATTCATTCCTACCACACACAAACATATACACATACACCACACACAAGCACACACACTCTAAAAAAGATGATTAGAATTCAAATATCTAAGACCTACCACTTTAAGGTGTTGACAATGGAAATTATGTGTTGATAACAGTC
The DNA here is from genome assembly GCF_014885135.2 of Alexandromys fortis. Taxonomy (NCBI): domain Eukaryota; kingdom Metazoa; phylum Chordata; class Mammalia; order Rodentia; family Cricetidae; genus Alexandromys; species Alexandromys fortis. Next base: position 8,474,452 of record NW_026067906.1, on the reverse strand, counting down.
CATATGGAATACTGCCAAAGATTGAGAAAGTGGGAGTGAGGGAAGGAAACAAGAGAACACAAGAAGCCACTAGGAAAGATTCATTCCTGGAGCATAGACAAGTCCTGCCAGCTGGCTACACACTTACAGGTGTAATAGAAAGAGAGGCCTACTGCTACCCTTGGTCATCTCCGAACACTGCCTCTCTGCGACAACACTCATTTATCTATGTTATTTCCCTCCAGGCGTTGTGGAAATCCAAACCCTGTCATCCTTATTCATTCTTCTGAGAACCAACTTTGGCTTAAAGATCTTGTTTGCTATTGATGGAGAAAGAATTTACATACAGCTCTCCAGTGCATGGAAAAGAAGGACATTAGGGCTATGTGGTACCTTTAATGGCAACATCAGAGATGACTTTCTGTAAGTGTGATTTATGTCCAGCTCGTTGAGTTTAATGACTGTCAGTTTAGAGGAGGGCGATTCATTAAAAAAATGTTTACATAACGGATAGGAGGTCAGCAATCGCTGGCTAAGCACTTCACATATACCATCATATTTAACTTGTATAGCCACCCCCGCATTAGTGTTCTTGTCTCAGTAATTAGAGAAGAAACTAAGACCCCCAAGGGGACAAAAAAGTCATTCAAGGTCACTTAGGATTTCTTTAAGTTTTCCCACTCAAGACCCTTTTATCCATGAACTTTTATGCAGTACAACATAATATATATATCAGACATATAGTGATAATAAGCTATTAGAAAAATTATTTTAAATAATTCTTTGCTATAATATAATTTTAATGTTTAAGATGAAAGCAAACTTACATAGTGAGAAGATGATTGTGTTTTTACTCAAAGAATTGAATTGAATATGCCATACTGCAGGACATACAGCCAGATTCACCCAATATTTTGGTTTTATAAACATCAATATTGAGAATGCTGTTTCACATAAAAAATGTAGTAGAAAATGGTAGAGCCACGTTTACGGTCATTTCAGATGATCTTGAAAAATTTGTCTTAATCTCAAGCCAAAATTTGATGACTTTTAAAACAAAACTCAAATCAACAAGTAAAAGGCTCAAAAATCAAGCATTCTGTCAATACACTCCAAATATATATCAATTTGATATTTATATGAGGGAGGAATTATGGTAGAAAATATTAAAAATACGCTTTCTAAAACAAAGCTGTTGTTTGCTTAAGAGTAAACATCTTTGTGCGGTTTAAATATTGCAATTCACAGCATACAATATTCTCCAGCCAGAGATGAGGTGCTCCAGGCAGCATTTGTTGACGTTGTATGGCATGACAGTATGTAACGTGCATAGCATGTGTTGTGTGGCATGATGGTACGTGAAGTGCGTAGTGTGCGTTGTGTGTGCAGAACCAAAGTTGCCGTAGATTTGTGCAATGCCTCGCAATTGATTGCTGAGAGAAACACCTTGGAATCACAACGTATTTAATGTGATGTGATTGTGTGTGTGTGTGTTTGTGTGTGTGTGTGTGTGTGTGCTGTGCAGGTCAGGAGTCAACCTAGAGTGCTGCTTTTCGGGGCCACCCACCTTGCCTTTTGAGGCAGGATCTCTATTGGTCTGGAGCTCCCTGATTAGTATAGGCTGTGTGCTCAGACGCCAGGACTCCAGCTGACTCTACCTTCCCAGTGCTGGGATTCTAAGTGTGCACCCCCATTTTCTACAGGGATTTTAGGGATCAGAAAATGTCTTATGTAGCCCAGGATGGATTCAAACCTGCAGTGCAAGCCAACGTTGACCTTGAACCCCTGATCCTTTTGCTTCCACCTCCCAAGCATTGGTATTATAGGCACCTGTTCCGCATGTAACCTCATTTGTCTTGGAATTTAGCTTGGGCGGTTAACCAAAGGGTTAATCAGAACCCTTTGATTGCTGCCAAACTTTTCATGGCCACCTTTCATTTGCACACCTCCATATGTGTCATGATCACACTTTAAGATAAACTATGAACTAGCCCACATTCTGGAGTGATGCTTGACTTGACTTTATGCAATGGGACTCAGGATGTGGCTCACTGCTGCCTCTTGTGCGCTCCTCTGCTACATAGCAAGTTCAGTCATCTGCTTTTAGAAACCGGCAACCTTTTAGAAAATCCTAATGTCATTTGTATTAATTATTATTTACAGTACGTGCTGGTTTTGTTTGGCACTGCTGTTAGTTAGGAGACAAATTTTGGTGTCTAAGTTAGTTGGATTTTTCTGAAAATTGCTGTTGCTTTGGCAGACAAGCAATAAATTACGTCTGTCTCCTTGATATGAGAATGTGCTTTTGCAACACCTGTTCAAATCAACAGTTCCTGCTTCAGGGTCCTGATGAGAGTACCGGTCCTTTGCTCTGAAGCCCCCCTGGGAGCCAGTTAAGTGATGACTGGGTACTCATCCTCCGCAAACTGATGTTGCACTATCAAGAAGGGACTTTACCCATTAGGGAACATGGAATTAAAAGCTAACAACCCTGAAGGCTGTCAGGAGTGGTCGGGAGCTGGGCTGAAGGTGGGGCTGGTGGAAGGGAGTTGTTGACCAGTGGATGACTAGAGGTCTTCCACCCAGCACAGGAACAAGCGTTGATATGTTAGATACTTGAACATTGCTAAGAGGCTAAATGGCAAATTTCCTCATGCAATAATGACAAGAATATGAGGTGGCATCTGTGTCTGTTAGCTTGGCTCAACCGTTGCAGAGTGGATACGTGTGACGTTAAAGAATTGTATTGTACATACTAAATACATACAATTTTAAGCTGGCTCATAATATCCATATAAAAGATTCTAATGACGAACTATTTGGTGACAGGTGAGAAGCTAATAGTGCACATAATATATTGAGGTAATTTTAAAATAATAAATGTTGCCCTTCGTGGTCATAACCAGAAATAGAGTATAAGCTTAGAGGTCGCTGTGGGCTGAGCATCCAGGGAATATGTCACAGAAGAGCTGAGCTGTTCTCTAAATAACATGTGATTTCCCCCCAAATAACTCCACACATAATCTTTCCCTCTGTGAGTTTTCCCTTTATAATCTTAATCGTAAACTCTGATTTAATAATCAAACCAAGCAGACAGTATTTGCTTTGTAAAATTGAGTTTATATCTAGCTGAAGTAAGGTCTGGATTAGCTGTGAGAAGAATATCATTTATTGGTTTTCGCACCAAACTGCCAGGGTTGTGAGCATTTGAAGTCTACTACCCTTGGTCGCTGTAATCGTAGAACTTGCTCATTCCGGATAGACAGCCTACCTGAGCAGAACTTTTAACCACGCACCAAGAAGTTCACTGAATGTGTAATGAAATAATGAGAGCTGATGCTTTAATTAAAGTTTCAAAAGTAAAGTTTATCTTACATTATCTCTAACGCAATTTATTTACTTTCAGATTTTTTTTATTTACTTGAAGTTAAAATAACAATGTCTCTACCACATTTTCAAAACAGAAACCAGGCTAGGAGGCTTGGCTCAGATGTCCAGAAAAGACATTAAGCCCTCTTTCTTGGCCTTGTTTGTCAGAATGGGTTAGCAGTCAGAGTTTAACAGATGGCAGATCTGTCTGCCTCTCTCCGAGGCACCAGTCCTTTCCATGCATAAACATTCAGGCGCGATAAGGATGCAGGATAATATTTCAGTCAGAGATAACTCTTCAACAGTGTTTAGCTTTTCAGCTAAAGTAGTTAAAATTCTTTACTTGAGAAAGGTTAATGCGAATCTACAAACATAGTTTAATGGAAAAATATTAATTGAGAATTTATTTTACATGCCCTGTTAGAGTAAGTCAGGTATGGTGAGTTGAAAGGCCATTTTATAACGTGAAATACAATAAATAAACAGGCCTACATTCTGGTTCCTATCTTTAACCAATTTATTGTTTTAAGTCAACCAAGTGAAATAAGAGAGCCAGGCTCTGGGTAGCTCCTCCTGGGAACCCTGAGATATTTTGCTTTCCCTGGGAGGAGGCAGGGAGAAAGAAGGCAAGGAAAGACATAAATAGAACTCAGGCAGTTTCTTGAATTTTAATACCTTCATTTGAACAAAATGAGACTTTTATTTTAGGCTTCTTATAGTTCTTTAGCATCCTGGGGGCTTGTGGGGAAATAGCAAAAGGAAGGAGAGGATGCACGGTATGAGGGGAAACGTCACCCAATGTTTTGTGCACTGGTTTCTTTCTCTCCTTTCTGTGCCGTTGAAGAACTGGTCTCAGCTAGCTGGTGACTGAAGCACTGACCTTTTAGTGTGCTGTGAGAGAGGAAGTCAAGCCTAGACTTCTGCTCAGACACTTCGGGGCTATGAGCACAGGCCTATATATCCTTAAGGAGACTGGATTTGCTTTCTGGATCCGTATAAGTAGTCTTCACAGGCCCTGGATTGATAGGGAATCACTTAGCCAACATTGGCTGTTGAATTAATGAGTTTTGAGGGCCCCTGAAGGTGGAACTTCATATTTGCTTCCTTGATATTGTAGTCACACTTTAAAAGGGTGTTTTTTTTCTCTTCTGTTTTGGTCTACTGGGGAAACTGAAGAAGTGAGGAAATTTGAAGGAAGGGTGACGCTCTATCATTTTTTACCCCAATTTTAATGGTATTAATTTTGCTCAGTATTTCAGGCCTTACAAAATAAATTGGTATAATAAGTCAAGAGTATAGGCCACTTTACCCTACACTATTTGCCATTAGCTTGAATAGACCATAGGAACTTTGTACTTCTACATTCCCACAATTACCCTAATCCACACTCAGATTGAATTTTTGGTTATGTGGGTACTGTGGGAGCCAGGGCTGATCTTTTGTTTCCTTGGATACCAGCTTAATGACACTGATCAACATTTCTCTGAGATACTTTCTTGCTTCTTTTATAAAATGGGCATAAGGATGATTTCTTCACAAAGCAAAAATGAAGATTCAATCACATTACCTATGTTGATATTTCACACCTTGAAAAAAATCTCAATATTGGGAAGCTGAAATGCTTATGTTTCTTAGAAATTGCTAGCAAACTTGAAGTTCTAAGATTTACTTAAATATTAAGAAAAGGAACATTTGCTTATTTGAATATTTGAAGGATATGCACGAATAAGGTGAATGAGAGAGACGATGGTGAACATTTTCTTGGCTTTCCAGCTCTCCATCTGGCATGATAGAAGGAACCCCACAGCTTCACGCACATGCGTGGAGAGTTTCCTCCACTTGTTTTGCTCCTGTCCACGTCCCGATGGTGGACCCCTGTAATATCAATCAACAGAACAGTAAGTCTTCCTTTTCACATGTAGACTTAAGGGGAGATGCTCAGCATGTTACTCTATTTTTATAACATTATGCTATGATTTGAAATTATGATTTATTCATTATGTAAGAGCACTCACTGCCATTCCTTATGTGTTTTTGTTCAGTCATATGCCTACATCCATGCCTGTTAAATGTAATTAGGGCTATTTAAAAGAACAGCAAACAACCCATTACTTTGCATTTAAAAATTTATACATCATGGGTATTTATAATTTTTCTTCTTCTTAAACACAGTCTGTGTTTTGGGGTTTTTGGATGCTGGAAACACTCTAACACTGCTGACAGACTTTAGGGATGCTCAGCTTCAGTTTCATGGTGTGATAACTCAAGTACATCATGGATTTATTCCTATGCACAGCATCCATTATAGCTTCATGAGCAGGGAGTCCATAATTTAGTTTGGATGTGCTGGGAAGAACAGACAATCTTGCTCCCAACACTTAAAAAAAAAAGAAATTAGATGTTTTTAACTTGATGAGGAGGATTGTCAGTCTCTCTCTTTAATCTCAAGAGTACTGTAATCTTGGCCTGTATCATTTATTACATTGACGTCCCATTTCCATTTTCCTCCATTCCATTCTGATACTTTAAAAATGAATTTACTTCTTCAACTAATCTCATTTGGTTTTAATATCTTGTTTCTAACATTGACAATTTCCTTCTTGCTGTTGCAGCGACTTTATTATTTATCAAGTTGCCCCGTAGAGGTTTCAGTGGGGTTCTTGCAGAGCTGTGCCTTCTGGCTGTGGTTCTTATCAGCCTCCACTGTGTCCGTTTTACCACATTTTTCTTTGCTTTGCTTTCACACTTGATGCCTTCTGTGGTGTATGCTTTAGAGATTTTCTTTTTTTGCTTTTGCTGTGAACTATGATTTCTTGAAAATCCCAAACACGCAAATTAAGAAAGAAGCAGGAAGAAAGGAAAAATCGATAAAAAGACAGTAACTTTGAACCAAACTCTTGATATTTTCTCACAAGGATCTTCTTGAGTTACCTCTTATACAACAGCAGCACGATTTGATCTACAATTTCTTCGAACACAAAGGAATGGCCTTATCAGTGCGTTATTTTACTTTCAGGATTCTTGGGGTTAGGACTGTGTCTCCCAACTGTGTACAGTCATTTGTTTTGCATTTGCATGCATCTTTAATGCAAAAATAGTGTTTAGGTAACTACCAGGGTTTTTATTATTAATAAATATATCAGATCTGGGAGGAGTTGGAAGAAGAGTCGGGTGGTAAATATGATGAAAATGCATTGTATTAAATTCTTAAAGAATTAGTGAAAATATGTCATATTGCAATTAAATATCCTTGGTGCCCTCAACAAAATCAATTCAGTATTGTTCCTTGAAAGTAAAACTATCTGATGTCCATTTGCCTCTCATCACAATGACAATACAAAGACTGGCTGGTTTTTATCTATGAGGAAACCAATGCATGTAAGGTACACTTACATCAAGGAATCACACACCTCACCTTTTCTCAGTTTTCTGAAAGATCTTAGCTCTCTGATCTGGTCAAACTTGTTTTGCTAGTCCTACACAGGAATGCATTAGGTCAAGGACTGATTTGAAGTTGGCAATTATACAAATTTGCTCCAAATACTATAATGACAAATACTATAATTCAAATACTATAATGATATTTGTGTCTCCGAGACTTCAAAATATATTCCAACTCCTAATCATTGTTCACCCATTCTTTCACACATATTTATTAACCAAACAAGAGTGAGCTATTCACGTTTGCTAGATATTGGCCACTGCATTGTGTAGATGTTGAATCGAATGACTCTGACATCTGCCCCATTGTCTTTCACCCTTGAGACTCCATCAGAAGGAATGCAATGATTGCTAGACCTGGAGTAATGTGTTTTCTATAAACTTATCGGCCTATCCATTATCTGGAACCACTTTTCTCATGCTCAGAGGCCTGGAAGTAATATTTGGCAGGTCCTCACAACAGGTTTCCTGAGGCGCTCTTCAGGCTGGGGCTGACTGAGGTTACCACCTCTGTCAGTCTTTCTGTTGCTCAAGTTGTTCAGGTACACTGTAGTTTTGGCTAAAAGACAGTTGAATGTGGCTTCAGTGTTGTTACCTAGTTTGCTCAGCATATTGACTCTCATTTAAAGTAGCAATACAATTCTAGGAAAGGGAGATACTTGAGTAGGTTCGGTACCCCATTCTTAGGGTAATACCTGGCCTCGTATATGAAAGATTCATGGCTTCTTGTTCTGTTAGTTGGGTATGCAGCCCACTGTGACTTCATCCACCAGGAGCTCTTTGCTCCTTGCCATGTCTACGTGAGTCCAGGGCTGTACTATCAGCTGTGCCGCCATGATGCATGCAAGTGTGGAAGCTCCTGCCTATGCAATGCTCTTGCCCACTATGCCTACCTATGTGCTCAGCGTGGTGTGCCCATTGATTTCAGATCACAGATCTCCTTCTGTGGTGAGTATGATAGCACAGGAAGATGACCAGGTAACTCTTGATAGGTTTGTATTCACCATTGCCACTTTTTGACTTTATTAAAGAGATGTCAATATTGTATGTAAATTATTTGAAGTATTCTTATAGTGTTTAAGTACTGAACATAAATGAATACAGAGTTTGTTTAAACTAGATATATGTTGGATAAACGAACTTATAACATAAGGATTGAGTACTATAGTGTTTGCTTAGTATGTGAGAGACCCTTCACTTAAATCCGTGGAAATAGAAGAGGGAGAGATGGAAGAAGGAGTGAAAGGAGGCAAGAGACAGAGAAAGATACACACACAGAGGAAAACACTAATAACTGTTATTTACTACAAAGTTACCGTATGATTATTTATCTTGAAAGATGCATTAGAAATAGTTGGAAAATTTTGAAAATATTCTTATCCTGGAAATATCATATCTAAAGAGTGAAGAATATGGAAGAAGATGATGCACTAAGTCACACAGCTCATCTGTAATTAGACAGGTATAATATACAGTAGGTAGTTTCTAGTTCATGTTCTTGATTTTCAATACTTTTAATTATGATGTTTGCTGTTCCATGTAAGAGAAATTCTATATGTGCCCTATAATTATTTTTCCAGCACATCTCTTAGGCCTCCTGGTTTTGTTTTAACTTTTTTTTTTTTTTTTAAAAGGAAGTTTACTGAAAACTGTTAAATTTGTTGTTTCACGCAGCCCGCTCTCATGTTATAGAAGCAAAATTCAGGGCCTACAAGGCTGGGAATACGAGCCCATTGACCCTTACACATCTGACCCCTGCCCTAGTCCCCTCTTCAATTGAGGCTTCTCATCTCTGAGCAGTCACCTATGGTTCTTCCAGTCTCTTGATTGATGCCACTAAAGGGAGCTTATAATGGCAGAGCCATCTCTCCAGCCTGGCTCTTCCACGTTCTGTTTTTTTTTTTTAAAGGGATTTCCCATTCTCACAAGAGTGATATCCAAGATCTAAGACAACTAGGATCAACACCCCTTCCTCTACTTCAAAGTTTGCACTTTAGTTCTCTCCTAGCTTATGGTGTCTGGAATCTAATCCACTTCCGTACTCACACAGTTACATTAACACACCTAAGCATAATTTTACTTATGTATGAATCAGAATGATCAAGGTGTTTTAATGTATTTCAAATCTTTGTTTGCCTTAAATAAATAAAAATGTTAAAAAGAGTATTCTTATTAGTTCTTTGAAAATTTCAAATGTTTTTTAACTTACTATTTTATTTCTGAGAATTTTATGTGTGAGTGTTCTATCATTTCCCCTCTCCTCCCCCCCGACTTCTGCCATTTCTCCCCACTCCCTCTTAAAGTTAGGGCTTCTTCTATAATTATTATTACTGCATATTTATGCATAAATACAACCTGCTGAGACTATTTAATAATACTCATATATATGTGTTTAGGGCCAAGCATTTGGAATTAGACTGCCTATCAGGGGGCTTGTCTCTGAAGAAGATTGATTCTTAACAACCATTAATTGCCTATAGTTATTTATCTAGGGGTAGGAGTTGATATTTCTCCCATCCACACTGGTATGTCAGCTGGTGTTGTTATTGTGTAGATCTATTTTAAGTTAACTTTAACTAGTCGCCTGCCATTTTTAGTTCCATTTGACCTAAAGAGAAGTTGTAAGTTTTTTTTTTTGAAATAAAAAAGTATAAACATGATTTAAAAAACAAACACTTTATGGATCAATAAAATCAAATAGCATCACATTTACACACGATTGCTTATTTAGGCTTCAAGAATATGGTTAATGTGATGATGACCATACTGGTTAGTTTTGTCAACTTGACACAATGAGAGCCATCTGGGAAACAAGACTCTCAACTTAGGCAATGCCTCCATCAGACTGGTCTGTTATTATAACGGTGAGACATCGATTGTGAACTGATGAAGGAGAGAGTAGCTCACCATGGGCAGTACCACATCCAGATAGGTTGTTCTTGGGTTGTTTAAGAAAGCGTAACTGAACGTGTACCTGGAAACAAGTACCTTTCCTCCGTGGTACTCGAGTCCGGTCCTGTTGGAGTTCCTGTCCGACTTTTCCTTGTGATGGACTGTAATTAGGATGCGTAAGCCAAATAAACCCTTCCTCTCTCAAACTGATTTTGGTCAGTGTTTTATCAAAGCAATGATGAGCAAAGTAGGGTAATGGAATAGCACTATGAAGGTTTAAATGTCACACAGGAAATCACTCAGACTGTTAAAAATATCATCTGTAAGAATGAATAAATATGGTACAGGAATTAAAAATGGCACAGAATGTCTAAGTTAATAGCTTCTTGAATAGGAATTTCACTTCCATGTTATACCCTTAATGAGGCCATCTTTCTGTTTGTCTATCTAGTCATTCATTCATTCTTTGATTTTATTATCAAATCTGTGATGTGTTTATTGCTGCAAGATAGTGTTTGCTGCACGACTTATATCTACTTTGGACCTATGAGTGAGCATATGTTTCTATGCGTGTGAGATTTTTGTAAGTGATGCTAGTTTGTCCACAGCCGTGGTGTGTCAGAAGGGCATGCTGTACCATCACTGTTCCTCATTCTGCCTCCGCTCCTGCACCTCCCTCTCCTCCCCTGAGCAGTGCAATGACGACTGTGCGGAAGGATGCAACTGTCCCGAAGGCAAATTCTACGAGGACACCCTTAACTTCTGTGTGCCCATGTAAGTCACAGAGATGGCTGGACGGCAGCCAGATTGTGTCTGATTTCCCTCTGATAGGTCAAATTAACTTTTGCTCATGGTTCTTTACATGGCTAAGTATTTTTTTTTCTTATATTGTTATCTACTTGTTTCTCAATGTGCTGAGATATTCACAGAAAGTTACAGAAAGCAGTAAAGATTCCATCAGTTAATCCTGAGGCTTTTTCCTACTTGATTTCTCCACACCCAAAAACACTTAGCAATAATGACATGTCCCTGTCACATGAGTGGTAAGATTGTAGGGTACATTCTCATAAAGGTCTTAGCCCTCAGAGGAACCAAAGACTTTGGTTTGCACATAGGAGTAAAAGACACAGCAGATATGTTTTTCTGAAATGCTTTCGGAGACTTTTCTTAGGACTTAACTAGCACTTCAGAACTATTTTGATCTTCAGACTCTCTAATTACCATGTCCAGTTAGTTTCTGCTATTTGCACATTGGAATCGGACCCTACAGTGGCCAATCGCAGAGCAGGGAATCAATTGCCATTTCAATTGTGTTGGAAAAAATTCATATCTTATTTTATTTACTTCGCCTTTCTGCTTATAGCTATCATTGCCGGTGCCATTACAGGGGGAGCATTTATCAGCCTGGGGAGCTCATCCCAACACCCTCAGGATTATGGTAGGTGTCAATGAATATATTAACTCCATATATATCACATTGGGACGTGAAATAGGAAATGCCCGAGATATGTACTGGTGAAACAAAAGCCCTTTAATAGGTTTTGGTTCTTTAAGAGATGTCAGGAGTGGGGTAGTAATTCAGACTACAGCCTGAGGTCTTATAGGTTCATGGTTCATCTATTGGCTCAAAAAAATTAATTCTGGACTGGATCAGAACAATAACATACATAGGGGTCACTTATCACCTCCTGACATATATCAAAGCTGGTCCAATAGCTCTGATAGGATAACACCCATTCCAGATATAACCAGGTTATATCTGGTCCACATAGCAGGACCAGTTTATCTATACCTCTCTCCCAGAATCCTTCTTCCAGCTCATTACAGGTTCTCACAACTGATCTGTAGGTGTCGATAATGCCAACAATTGTACAGAGTCAGAGTTTTTATATTTCCACTAAGCATTAGAGTCTTTCTGTCTGACCTAAGTCATAACCCCCTTTTATCCTTTAGAATTGTTCAGACTACCTAAATGTCAGTTATGAACAGATTTTTAAATTTTAATTTTTTTCTCTTAAGTTTTAAATGTATTTTTGTGTCGAGTATGTCACATTGTATAAATCCAATTGCATCTTTTCCCCTGTTGCTAGAAGCACTTGGGCCAGGCCATTCACAATAATGTGGTATTTTTATCCTCATGTCTCTCACAAGGCCGCTTGCATGGAAGTGTTTGATAAAATACGTCAAAATGAAATCGCTGTCTTCAATAATTATTTATATGAATCACACTTTGGCAGACTATAAATTAACAATTTTTTTACTTCTAGCCAGTGTTCAAATGGGACTGTGAAGTGTGACGAGCCAGCAACCCCCTCTACTGGTGAGTTCAAGATTAAGATTCTCCTGTGGAGTGTGTATCTCAAGGAATGGCTCGGTGGTTCCACAGGGCAGGGAACCCTGACTGCTCTTTGGATTGGAGAGGGAGGGGGAGAGGAGTGGGGGGAGGGGGAGAAAAGTGGGGGGAGGGGGAGGGAAATGGGAGGCTGGGAGGAGGTGGAAACTTTTTTTTCCTATTCTCAATAAAAAAAAAGAAAAGAAAAGAAAATATTTCCAGTGGGGGTGGTACAAATACACCCAATCTACAGATTTCCATTAAAAAAGTAAATAATCAAAAAAAAAATTAAAAAAAAAAGAGCGCTGCCCGCTCTACCAAAGGTCCTGTGTTCGATTCCCAGCAGCCACATGGTGGCTCACAACCATCTGTAATGAGATCTGGTGCTTGCTTGAGGAAGAAACCTGGTCAGTCATCCTTATCAATTTAGACCATTAAACCCAATATGGACAAGTTCAACAGAACCGCCATGTATGGGCTGCCCATGCATGCTTCAGCATTGCCAGGGCAAAAATTCCATTCATTCAGTTTCATGTATCTCAAACACTGCCTCTTACTTACTAGAAGGCATCCAGTCCCAGGCTTTGTTACCCAAGCACATGCATACAGTAATATCATGTAGTCAGCATAGCATTCCAGTGTTTCCTGACTTTCTTCACATCAAGAGTTAGAGTATATGAGGGACAGTTAGAGGTGAGCATACAATGCTGCCCCTAGCTGTGGTTCTCAACTGTCCTGATGCTACAACCCTTTAATCCAGTTCCTCATGTTGTGCTATCTCCCACCCTTAAAGTTACCGAATTGCTGCTTCATAACAACAATTTTGCTACTGTTATGAATCATAATATAAATACTTTTGGAGGGAGAGGTTAGCCAAAGGGTTGTGACCCACAGGTTGAGAATCCCTTGATTAGAGCCACAGCTGATTATGTAACCTTTACACTGTCCACCCAAACACCACTTCGGGTAGCCAAAAGGTTTGAGGGAGCTAGCCCAGATGCTGGCTCTAACAGTGCTGTGGATCAGAAACCAGAAAACTCCGTCTTAGACTAACACTTCACAGTTTTTAATGCGTGCACAAAGTGCTGATGATCTTGCTGAGACCTGGTTCTGATTCAGGAGCAATGCTAGCGATTCTGAATGTCTACCAATGGCCAAGACATTGTCAGTGCTCCTGAGCCCTGTGGTGTGTCTGGGTAGCAGGGTTGCAACGAGTTGAAAATAGCATAGGATAAGAACATGGTGGCACACTCCTATAGGCCAGCAGTGAGTGGGTGGAGATAAGGCAATCTGGATTGCAGGGCCAGATTCAGCTGTACTGAGTTAGAAGCAAACATGGCTTATGGAAAATCCCATTATAAAACTGAAAAGTAGAAACAATAGGTTTATAAAATATATCAGTTACCATTTCTCTTAGAATGTCACCTTCCCACTAGAGTCTGTATCCTGAAAAATCTTCCAATTAGGGAACTGTATAAATCTGTATTCCTGTCAGATAAAGAAATAGCCTGAGATTTTCAGGGACTACAGAACAATTCTGAGCAAATGACAGATCCTGGTTTTCATTCTGATAGGTAGTGAGATTTAGGCTCTGTTACTTAATTGAATACGCAGCTATTTATCATTATAACTCAGCTGTGAGCTGAGCCTTGTGGCGCATTCTACCCTCCCAGTTAAAGAAGCTAAAGCAGAGGGAGGGATTTAAGGCCAGCCTGGGCTGCAGAGGGAGAGCCTGTTTCTTAGAACCCAAAACTAAACAATAAGATCTCCTTTGAATTGTGTGTTCTAGATTTACCTTGCCGGGATTTGGGTCAGTCTGGGGCTTCTCAACAGGCCCCTTATACTGGACCTCATAGTTAACATGAGCTACTGGAAACCTAACTAACTGTTCGCCTCTTACTTCAACATAGTTCATAGTTGAATTGAAGATGCCTAGGTAGCCTGCTTTCTCAACGGAGTGAGTCCTCACCGTTCTATCCCTCTGATCCTATGTAAGGGTCTTGATTCCTGACAGACCCAAAGCCTTCTGGAGAAACAGGAAGTCCCTGTCATGCCTCTGTAACAGTGGCCACTTTTGTACTTTAGAGTATAGTAAAAACTGGTGAAAATAATTATTCATAGGTTAGGCAAGGTCAAGGAGTAACATATATTTATTATGGTTTTATAATTGTTGAAATATGTGTTATAATTTCAGCACTTAAAAATTGGTGTGTTTGAATTAATCAACATACCCCCTTTTTTGTACTTCAAGAAATTATATTTATTTAATTTATTGACCTTTCAGGGAAAATGGGTAAGATTTCCCAGTTTGAAAAAGGTTTTGGAAATTTTAATGATTGAAAAACTCTGACTAGATAATGTTGCTATGCTTCTCAACTCAAGGATCAATGAATGAGAGCATCCTTTAGTTACAGCAATGATTTGGTCCATGAATTTTGTGCTTAAGTTTGTGAAGCCAATACAAAGCTAAAGCCATGTTATCTGTGCTTATATTTGAAGTTCACGCCTGCCCAGCAGGGAAGGAATACTTTGACTGCAGGTTTCCTGACCCCGAATTACCAGCTGGTGGTATAAATTGTGAGACCACGTGTGCAAACCTGGCCATGAACTTCACCTGTGCCCCATCCTCACCCTGCATAAGTGGCTGTGTTTGCGCTCCAGGGTGAGTTCCCTTATCTTGCTAATATGATCATTTAAGATTTTCAGGAAAAGTACGGGTTCTTCAAAAATATTCTTGGGGCCAGCCAGATGGTTTAGTGGTTAACAGAGCTCGCCTTGTGAATCTAATGACCTGAGCTGGATCCCTGGAAGCCACATAAAGGGGAAGGAGAGAGCTGATTCGAAAAAGCTGTCCTCCTACCTCCATAGATAAAGCAGGAGACACTTAGGCCCATGTATGCACATCTTCACGGACTTACACACGCACACACACACACAACTTACTTAAAAATAATTTAAAAGCATTATTCAAGAATAATCAAAATCTTTGTTTTGACCAGCGGTTAACTTTGAGTTGCTAGCTACCGGACTATTGTCACTGTTTTGCTAAGCTAACTCAACATTGTGCAATGTAACTGGAGGCATGCACCGAATTGAAGAAAGTACACATTTTAAGATAAGGTGGGCATACGACACCATCAATTATCTTTTCTCAAGGCACTATCTAGGTATACATCAAATACGTTCCATTGATGCAGGGATCATCAGTGACATTAATTTGTAATAGTGAAGCCGACTGATTTAATTATAAACATTTCAGGTAACGATACTGAGGGTAGACAGGGGTTGCTTTAAGTGGGAACTCTGACTGCATTCACACCAGAGCTTGAATTCCTGCTCTGCTACTGTTAGTTGAATGATTTTTTCTACACATTCCTCTGAAGCCTCAACTAGATAGGCATTGTAAGATCTGTAATATATTGTAAGATAAGTGTGTGTGTGTGTGTGTGTGTGTGAGTGTGCATGCATGCGTGTGTGTAGAGTGTGTTCAATATATATGAATCACAATTTAATTGCAGGATATCTATCCTTCCTTCATTTCCTTCAGTTGCAGAAATACCGTGTACCTGTGGTACATATAATACAGAATAGAATAGACAGACAGAATCTGAAGGCTGTTAGTGCTCATAGAATCAGGTCTCCTTGGCTCTTGCTTGTCTAGTGATGGATAGAGAGAGGGCCATCTCAGGTAAATGGGTCACTCATTCTTCCTCAGTGAATACGTTCCACAAAGATATTCCCAGGAACAACTCATAAAAGTCAGAGCACAGTAGGAATAGGCCTTGTGGCTTGTCTCCCAGGAGAATCACCTTTATCTAAATGGCTCCAAAGAGCCAAGTATCTGGGAACGATGTCAGTCTGTCTAGAGAAGGGCATAGGAGGGAGAGAAAGAAGGTCACAAAAGACAAGAGCCTGCACACAAGAAGAGCAACGACAGGTGGAAATCAGGCCATAGATCAAACAAGCAAGGAAAACAATTTATCTAAAGGACAAGGGAAAGAAAAATTTTATTGTGGTCAAATAATTAAAGCCTGCAACATGGCTTGGTCTGTTTGATTGCAACTGTTGGGATGCATGACCGATTAAAGCCATATCTAAATTTTATTTCAGCGTCTGATGCTGTTTGCTACTACCTTTGTCTCTCAGTTCAAACTTGACATTTATTTCCTGGCTAACCTTATTAAGAAACTTAGAGAAGTGCCACCTCTCTTTCCGTAATTATATTGAAATAGCGCTAGAAAGAACTGAGATGCTTCTGGTTGATTCAGGGAAAAAAATACAAACAGAAACACTTCTAGTAAAAGGTCAGTGATGGTAATTAAGTTATCTTCTCTTCAGTATGACCTTTTCTGGCTTATGTTGAGACAATGTCTTAGTATATCATATATTTTCTGGGATCCTGATAGATTTGGTGGCTGTAAAAGATCTACATGGACCTAGTTTAGAAATCCTTGCCCTAATGCAAAATCGAGGGAAAGTCAATATAGGTGGCTTCAAATATTGGTCCTCCTTATTAAATAACCTTGGGGCACGTTTACCCAGTTTCAATTTCTTTTAAAAATGAGTGTAGTGGTGTTTGTTTCATGGATGGCTGAGTACATCACAGCAGACCAGTTACACAGTAGGTGCCCAGTTAGTGCTTATTGCCGGCTTCCCCCAACCCCCAGCAAACCAGAAAGACACATAAGGGCAGTGTCTTTCTCCTTCACCTGGGCTTTAAGTAGGTGTGAAAAACTCATCAGTCTTCTGTATAATCACTTAAGACTATTGCTGTGTCTGGGTCTACAGAGGTCGTGGTCCATTTGACTGAAACAACTAAGGTTTATGAAACAGTATTTTGGGAAGGGGATTTAGGGGAGGCATTAAAATACATGTGTAAGGTGAAAACAGTTCACCGTAGTGCAGTGTCGTTAGGTTAGTGAGCCTGTGGCGTATTTGAAGATAGTGTCTGTGTAAGAGTAAGCAAAAATACTTGCTTTTGTTATTGGGGTCTTTATCACCCATATAATCAAATATTTAATCCACTTGATTAATCCTCAATGAGGAGTTGATAGAGATTGTTAAGTACTGAAGCTGGTGAGGAAGTTAGGGACAGAGAAGACGGAGAAAAGAGAGAACTAAAGTGAGACCTAAACGATGAGAATAATAATAATAAAAAAAAAGGATTTAGAGTCAAGAAGATGGGCAGGTTTGGAAGAGTGAGGTAAGGGTGTGGAACCTGAGGAATAGCTGGTGGGAAAGAAATTGAATCTGACAATACATCATTGACACACATTCAAGTTCCTTTATCCAGTTTTTATCAACAAAAATGTATATTCTATGGCTAAATGATAACGAATACCATTTCCCTCCTGAGTAGTGTGTAAAGTCTAACAGACTGTATGCGCCCGCAAGAAAGCGCCACACTGTATTCAAAGCTATGAGGACAGCAGAGGTCTAAAAACACACACGTGGTTATTTAAGAATTTAGGATTCAAAACTTTATGGTAATTTTTTTTATTGTTCTGGGGATGGAATCCGGAGTTTCATACATGCTGGGTGACTTACAGATACTGATGTAAAATCCTCAGTCCTCAGCCACATGTTTTATAACAATGAATTATAGCATTTAAAAAAAACCATAAAAATGCATTCTATATCTTTTGGTAATAATATATTTTGGTCATTTGTTTTTGTCTTATTAAAATTATTTAATCAATTAATTATTCATATACACATTAATATCGATTAGTTATCAAGGTTCACTCAAATGTTGCATTTTAGTGATTTTACTATATACTTAAATAATATTTAAAGTATTACAATTATATTTATTATTATTATGCTTGTTAATTATCTTAATTTATATACAGGATTTTAGGCAAAATATAAGAATATTGAAAAATTATATTTATAATTAGGGTATTGATATACATATAATCTATGCAATGTAGATTTATTTAATCTTAATATCAGAATATTTTGATAGCACATTATTTCCTCCAATATTATGAGTTTGAATTGTTACATTATTATTAAATTATATGTTCTAAACATTTTATAGTACTAGATATCTTTAGATAGTTTGTTCTGTGGTAACTTTTTAAGATGGGAAAACGCTTCAAACCACACATTCAAGACAGCATACTAACATAAAGGGAAGTTAAATACTTGATATATTTCATTTAAATACACCTAAAGCAAACTGTCATAATTTTATATCTTAGCATCGAGAAACAAGCTTGTTTGCTCTCTAAATTCTTTAGCAGAAAATATTATTGTTGTCATAATTTATTGTTATACCAGGAACTGTCAGACAGCGCGGCCTTTCTTAGGTAGCTAATAATGGTGACTGGGCCACCCATTTTCTCTTCAAATGGCTTTTTCTAGAACAACTCGCCATGTTATAATATACTCTCGTTTTTTATAATTATTGTGCTATATAACAAGAGGTCAAATCATACCTGATCATGTTAATGGTATTTAGTTAGTACTGTGATACACAGGGACCTTATAGGGGAAAGAGGGGAAGACCAGATTCAGTTTCCAATGCAAACACAGAGGTGATTATGATAAAATTAGAGCCTGAGAGCCCGCCTGACGCTTGCCGGTTTCTCTACTCATGTGACCTCTTCGTTTGAAAGAATGGCGGAGCACAAGGGAAAGTGCTATGTTCCTGAGAGCTGTCCTTGCATCTGGAAGGACTGGGAGTATGTCTCTGGGGAAGTCATCTCCACACCATGCTACACCTGGTAAGGACAGCCATTTATTCTGTGGAAGTTTTCCTCAGCAATTGTATTAACTTCACTTGTTTGACTGCCAAGACTTGACGTGTCTGACTAGCAAGAGGGATTCATAACCAAGCTTGCCCATATTAGAGCTGGAGGCTAATGGAAGTTGAGTCACTAATTTTCCTGATGGAATAATGGCATTTTAAGTGCACATTTGTTAGCCTAGAAGTAGGAAACAAGACAATTTGGCAACATAGAGAAACACTACAAACATAAGAAAATGCTAAGTGTTACTAAGAGCTGAACTTATTCAATAGAAGTTTTATTGTTTAGAAGTCAGTGAGAAAAGTGTCATAAAAATAATTTTTTGCTAAAATTTCTGTAAAAGAATGCAAGTGTTCTAAAATTTTGAATATAGAATCTTGAATATAAAATTTTCACTCAATTGCCTATTTTCTGTGTGTTCCAGACTTAATTTTGTTGTCTGGTAGTATAAATAAAAAAAAATGACAAATTTTTCCCTGTAATAGGTGTTATCAGAATGAATTGGCGATACTTATAAGAATTATTGACTCTGAATGCTTCTGAGAACCAATGTTTAGGCTATTAGAAAATTGCTTCTGCTGCCGTGTTGGCTCTCAGTAGAGCACTGGCTGCTCTTTAAGATGACCCTGGTTTGAGTCCCAATTCCAGGGACTCCAAGACTCTCTTCCGGCCTTCACAAGCACTCTGCTCCCCATAGTACACAGAAATATGTTCAGGCGAAACACCGCACACACACACACACACACACACACACACACACACACACACACACACATAATAAAAATACTAATTTGAACCTGATATCTTCACAAGATAATTATTGTTATCTTCCAATAGTGTTTGTCGGCGGGGGATGTTCAATTGCACGTATTATCCATGTCCTGCAGTGTGCACAGTATATGGGGATCGGCACTATTATTCCTTTGATGGGTTGGAATATGACTACATCAGTGATTGCCAGGTGTTTTTGATAAAGGTTGGTCATAATTACTTTCTTGGTTTGAACTCATACAAAGACAATGTGAAGAACAGCCTGTTGTCCATGGCAAATCACATTAGTATTCACTACTAATAAAACGTAGGAAAGCCATAGTGTTTTCAACTTATTGCTCAGCTTTAAACTCATCTTAAATTTTCTTATTTGTAACGGACACACTAATTCTTCAGCCCTGTGCCTTTTGCCTTGTCTGTGAAATGAAGATAATGAGGATATCGATCCCAAGGATAGAAAGGGCTTGATTACACAGTAATTGCTCATTAAATATAAATTATTTCAATTATTGTTAGCTTGGTGCAATAAATATACATATAACTCATTAAACCATATATTTTATTCTTATGAATATAAAAACCAAGAGAGATTATTTTTTATTCTAGAAATGCTATTTTGATGGTATACTTTGGCAAATTCCTGGATATATATATATGTATATATATGTATATATATATGAGAAAGTCTTAAAATTTCTTATATATAAACTGTATAGATAACCTATATGCATAGTTTGTTTAGACACCACTGGTCTCAGAATTAAATTTCTAAATGAAAATATGTAATTTTTCCAGTGAAGTCACACAAAAACAATGAACTGGACACCATCCACTGGCAAATAAATATGCGATTAATGTATTTTTCTGGGCATAACTTTTATGTCACCTTATGCTTATGTGTGATTCTGTTCTGTGAGCTCTTCTCTAGGAAGTAGAGTAATTAGGTCCATTTTGAGAAGTTCTGCAAAATAAAAAAAAGAGACACTCTAATGAGCCTTTTGCTTATAAAGAACTGAAGTTCCCCAAGAGCACTTATTTCACGAGAACCACAATAAGCATCTTTGAATAGCCATTTGTAAAAGGGGCCATACTTTCTGAATGATTTTAAGTTTCTTATAGAAAAATAGTCATGGATTTTGTGTTATATAATTATGACATCTGTCATATGTGTTTATATTTTTAAAATTTCATACATGAATGCTGCAATTGCGTAATTTCCACTTTTCCCTCTCCTCTTCAAACCCCTCTCATTTCCACCCCTTTCTTCAACTTATTGCCTTATCTTTAATTAGTTTTTATACACATGCATCTATAAATACAGCTTATTGAGTTCATTCAATGTTGCTGATATGTTTATGGATTTAGGGATGCCATCTGGTGTCTAGATACTACTGTTTCTTCCTGTGGATCTTTATCTAGTAATAGGGCCTGCTGAGATTCACACCATCCACAGCATACTTTAACTAGATTTGTCATTACACAGGTTTTGTCTAGGTGACAGCATCTGTGAAAGTTCTTGTGGGCAACTTTTCTGTCATATATAGATAGGAGACACTATCTCATAGCAGACATCCAGGTCCTCTGGCTCTTACAATCTTCCACTCCCTCTGCTGCAATGATTTCTGGTCCTTAGGTATGGGGGTTGTACTAGTTTTATGCAGTTTGATTATTTATGACTTTCTGTTATGATCTCTGACTTTGATGAGGAACGGGAGCCACCCTAGTCTCTAGGTATAAGGACACATATTTAGAATGGAACTAGAGATTTCATTGCTTTAGTAAAGTGGCAATAGTAGGATCGCTTCTAGATTTCATGGCCTCACTAGCCACTTGTCGTTGGCAGGTTTTTATAATGCCAGGCATGATTTTCCTCTTATTTAGTGGGTCTTATTTTCAATGTACATAAATTCCACCTCTAAGCTGTTGATTCCCTCCTAGATATAAGAGCCAATATTGTACCCTTGGGATATCTTAATTTTGGTGATCATTGTGTTATTGAGGCTTTATATTTGGGTAGGACTATTGGTTGCTTTTCTTCCTTTGCAATTTACATGCCATCTCTGGCTATTACATGTGCTGGCTAATTTTATGTAAGGTTGACCCATGTTATAGTTGTCTGAGGGGAAGGGAGCTTCAGTTAAGAAAATGCCTCCATGAGATTGAAAGGAAGGCAAGGCTATAGGGCATTTTATTAATTATTCATTGATGAAGAAGGGCCCAGATAATTGTGGGGCATGCCAACCCTGGGCTGATAGTCATGAGTTCTATAAGAAAGCAGGCTAAGAAAGCCACAGTGAGCAAGCCAATAGGCAGCTACCCTCCATGGCTTCTGCATCATCTCCTGCCTCCATGTTCTCACCCCATTTGAGTTCCTGTACTGATTTCCTTCAGTTATGAACAGTGATGTGGAAGCATAAGCCAAACAAACCTTTTCTTTCCAAGCTTAGACTTATTCTTCAGTAAGAAGAGTTCCAGAGCAGTTCCAACTCAATATCTTTAAACCCCGCATCTGAAGTGTGTAGTGTCTTTGGCAATAGGGTCCTATTTTCAAGGACTGGGAAGCAACCAAGGGCCACATCAATTGCTTTCATTTTGCGGGGAGTCTTTTGGACTCTCCTGACCACCAACTCATTTCAAACATCCTTTGTGTTGTTTATGCTTTCTTCTTCTCACTGTCCGTATTGACCTCCCTCCAACCATCTTCCTTCTTCTGTGCTGGGATTTTGTGCCCAATCTTTCCTTCTCTGTGCTGGGATTTTGTTTGGTTTAAGCTTGCACAAGTCTTTTACACCTTATCATCATCTCCAAGAGTTTATCTGTGAAACTATCTGTTACATCTGAAAAATGCTGCTTCTTTGTTGCTACCCACCACTACTGACTTTTAGACTTTTTTCACCCCTTGTTGCTTAAGATCTTTTAACCTTGTGGGAGAGAGGGGTGACATATTTAATCCTTTTATGACTGGACATTCCACAGTCTTTATTATGGGCACATTGACCAGTTGAAGTCTCTGTGTTAAATGCTCTCTATGAGGAGAAGTATCACTGAGGAGGCCAAATGCATTTTCAAACAAGCGACTAGGCAGAAAATACTTTAATGTAGAGCGTTTGTTTAGACCAGGAAAGTATGTTTGAGTATTTGATACTGAATGGTCGTAGTTAGTTTTCTTACTGGTACTGCAAAGGGACAGAGCCACTCTTCCGAGTATCCATAGCCCATATTCATCTGAGTTTGCTACCATATCCTCAGGGTAAGATGAATACATCCTCTCCTGTTTCACATCTTAATAAGATTGCCTTCCTGTGTGTGAAAAAATGTACCCTAAGAATCATTTGTACAGTGTATTAAAGGTAATTCTACTCAATGTCTGGTTGGAGATCAGTTCACTTTGTCAAAGAAGACTTGAAGAACACCAGTTCCAGAATTGTATCTACCTGTTTATCTGGCAATGTTCTTGTACCAAAGAACATTGTTTACTGATTTTTAGGACTAAGTTTTTTTGCTGAATTTTATTGGTAATTTAAAGAAAATGAACTTAATGGTGAATAATAAGGTAGGAAAATTTCTTATGATTTTACCATAAGAAATTTTACTGAAACTAATAAAACTATATCAGGGCCCCAAATGTTTCAGGACAAATTGACTATGACACTCATGATAAGCTAATAAAACAGAAATCTAAAAAGAGAAGCCATCTCATTTGGTCATAAAACACAATATTGTGTGCCAATGATAACTTAGTGATTAAGCAATTTAGGCTAATTTTCATAGTCTTAAAATAAGATTATGTCCAATTTCTTGGTTCTCAAATTCTTTCCAGTTTCACTTTTTTAGTGGTAATACTTCTTGATGCTCAAATCATGTGCCAAGACTTCCCAAGGCCAAGATGTCCTTCTGGAAATATCAGTGCTTCTTTTGATACTGGAGGAAGTATATTATTTTCTTTCTCAGATTTCAGAGATGAACTTTAATTCTGTGAGCCCATAGCAAGTAGCAGGCACCTGTTAGACTTCTTCCCACGTAACTTATTTTAGATAAGGATTTCAATGTTCTCCTTAGCGGATCCTTCAAATGTAACTGAATTCCCTCAGCCCCTGAGAGCTTTCTGATTTCATTACTCTGAAAATTTTAAACATTGCTTGTATTTTCTCTGCCGTGATGCCTTATGCATTTTCTATAATGTCAGTCCTAGACTCAGAAGCTGGGGTACAGTGATGAACAGAAATTCATGTGTGTTCACTTTTATTTGATTCTTGGGTCATAGGGAGAATATTATTTAATTTATATAAAACTACAAAGAAAAGAAAATAATTACTTAGATGTGAAATCCAGTTTAAGGACTTTTGGGCCTGTGTGTGTGTGTGTGTGTGTGTGTGTGTGTGTGTGTATACATGTGGATGTGTAGTGGCCAGAGGCAGATATTGGATATCTTCATAAATATTTCCCCATTGTATATTTTTAGACAGAGGCTCTTATTGAACTTGAGATTAAAAATTTGGCTATCCTTGAGTTCCAGGAATTTATTTCTTCCTAAGAACTGGAAATATAAATATGTGTTACTGTGGCTTTTTTTTTTTAAAATATAGATTTGGTGACTCACGTTCTCCAGCTTATATACCAAACACTCTACTGACTGAGCACCTTCCTCTAAATCTTTTTCGTTTGCATACTGTTTTCTAAGTCATCCTTGTCTTCTTGTTATTCTTCTGATTCCGGTCCTTTGTTTCTGATCACCTGGTCCTACTTTTGTGCCTCTTTTCTCTAGTTTTCTTCAGACTCTGGTTCTAACAAATTCTATATTTTTATGTGTGTTGCTTCCTTGAAATTCTGCCTTGCCACGGTTTCATAATATCTTGCAGCTACAAACCCTTCTTTATTATTTGATGATTCATAGAAACCTATCAGTGGGGACTTGGTGTGGAATGGTTTACTTTAAAGGGGGTTCCGGCTTATGTGGGACAGGCGTTGACAATGGCCCTTCAAGCACAATACTATTCCACTTTGAAAGGTGCCAACATCTCAAGTTTTGGAATCCTTTGGAGGACTATTGTCTAACTGAGCTTTTAGAATAAGGAGAATAAAAAACCTTGATATTGACCTTTTCCATCTAGCTTT
Organism: Alexandromys fortis; assembly: GCF_014885135.2. Taxonomy (NCBI): domain Eukaryota; kingdom Metazoa; phylum Chordata; class Mammalia; order Rodentia; family Cricetidae; genus Alexandromys; species Alexandromys fortis. The sequence goes on along the minus strand of NW_026067906.1, from coordinate 8,449,798 downwards.
GTAATTGTTCCTGCGTTGCCTAGTAACTCTGCCACATTATTTCCAAACCTAATATTAACTTGAAGTAGATCAGGAGGGGGAATTATAGACACAGAACTCTTAGCATTGCTATTGTTTCGGATTTCTGTCAGCATAGCAGGGTGTTAGGAGACAGACCATGTAATATAGAATATTTCTTGACATTTCTGATTTAATATAAAGAATAGAGCTAACGCTGAGTTACTTTGATTAACGGTAACAGAAATGTAATTGTAGTAGAAGCTTTGTAGCCCACTTTTCTCGTCTTTTAATCTAAATAACTCTTCCCAAGAGAAAGAACAAACAACACCCTGCATTATATACTCCTTTCTGCTTTGAAAACCGTTCATAAAAACATAGAAGTGTGGGATTAATTTTTTAGTAGAACAATGCTATAATCATCTTAATGGCCCTCATTTTGCTGCTTTTCAAAGTTCAGGCAATGCTTTGCAGAAGGAGCGTTCAGGATGAAGCCAAGAGCTCCCAGCACCCGTCAAGGAGAAGTGAATCACACAGACACATTAATTACACTGTCAGCACTGTTCACCAAACCCTCTCCTGTAGGCACTGCTGCTGGAATTACTAACAAGCAGGAATAGTTTGGCCAAACTAGGACGCATATTGATTTAGGATTCCTATTGCTAGTAACCATGATTAAAAAACAGAGAAGGGAAATGTAAATGAAGGGGAAACTGTAAAGGCAAAGGGAGAAGCCAGGGTCGCTTCATTCAAGGTAGCATGACAAGAGAAAGAGGGAGAAAGGCGATCAGACATCCTAAAACTGTCTCAGCGTTTGGAGGTTGAGGAAGGGAGACCTCCTCCTACAGGCCTGCCTCTGCACTCTGGGGAAACCTATTCAGAAGCTAAAGTCTAGGAGGATACTAGTGCAAGACAAAGTTGATCCACTAAGTTGAAATTAGACATGAAATAGGAGAAAAATAAAAATGAAGGAAAGGAAGTGTTCCGGGAAGCAACATCTTTGGATATCCCTTGTATGAGAATGGATGCAGGCCTGCCTTTGTAGTGTCTTTCATGCAGGTGCAGGCCTGTGTATGTGTGGTGCATTCTAGTCTATGTCTCAGCTCCGATTTCTGCCTCCTTGAAAATGCCTGATTGCAATTCAAAGCTTTTCGCACCAGCTAGTGGTATTCTGCAGGTCATAGCTCAACGTGTAGTCAAGTGACTCTTGGGTAGGCTCCTGGAGTGAGCCATGATGAGAGGGCAGTGGGCTCTGGAGTCACTCAGCTGTTAACTCACATGGTGATGAGGGCTTACATTCAAATTGAAAAAGGTTAAATCTCTGTGACTTATTATGTTAGTGGTTATATATTGATAAAGAGAATATAATGGTTGACAAGTGGAGCTATGATAGTTCTGAAAACTTTGCTAGAACCAAATTTAAAACATATTAGGTTAATTATTTGAAGACCAGTATTCCAATAGAATATTTTCTCATTTTCAGTTAAGTATAATTTTTATTTTTGCTTTTGTCATATGATCTTTTTCAATTTGAATGGAAGTCATTATAAATATTGGTTGTCTTTACATTTGTTAATAAAAATAACCGAAACTATATATAGTATACATTTGTGTCAATAAAGTGTTCTTGACATATTTCAGAGTACAGATGATTCTGATATCTCTGTGATTGCCCAGAACAAGAAATGCTTTGACAATAATATTGTCTGTTCTAAAAGTGTTTTGATATCAATTGGGAACACTGAAATCTACCTCAATGAGGCTCCTTACAAACAGGTAAGTGAATTCTTTCTTTCACAATAATCCCAACTTGTGCTACTGATATAGAAAACGGACTAGAAATGGCTTCTATACTTGGATACCTCTGATTATAAGTAGTTAGAATATCTATATTTTTTTCTTCATTGGTTTGTGTTGTTTTGGTAAACATGACTTGCATCTTCTGCTTATATTGTGTGTTGTCATATTTCAATTATATCTACTAATTTTTCTTTCCATGAACAATTTTCTGGTTTTGAGAACCACACCTATTATGTGAGTTCCTCCAGCAGCCTCCAGTCTGTCTTCCTAATTCTCCAACCAGCCCCTTCCCCTTTACTCCATTCCATCCATTGCAGCAACAGTGGCTTTCCCTGTATGGAAATCTGATTTCCTATGTCAGTTGTGCTTCAAAATTTTCATATGTCTTTCTATGCCCTGCCAGGTTCTCACCAATTAGGCTCTTGTCCATCTTTCCTACCTCACCTCTCATGGTTTTCTTTTTCAATCCCATATCTCACATAGGTTGAATCATTTTCCAGTTATTTACATATTCTAGGTTCTTTTTACTCTTATCTGTACCTTTAGAGAAAGTGATTTATGAATACATCTGTCTGTTCTCCATATTCTGTGCAGTATGTTCCACCTCCTTCAGGAAATGTTTCAGCATGCTCTCAAAGACCCTGTAAGATCCCCCTCAGCCCTTAGTCCAGTTCCATGTGTGTTTTTTCGGTCTTCTCCGTGTATCTATGAACAATATATGAAATATGATCATTGCATCTTTCATTTATTCTTGTATACCAATAATTTGTCCAATTAAAAGATAGAATCCATTTTATTCATTCACCTCCTTATTTACTAATTCATCAATATCCTTACCATCTACTAAAACTTGCATCCAATTTCTAGGCTGTCATAGTGAAAAGACACTGCTTGCCTTTAATATACTCAATAAAATAATGATTCTCTAAAGGAAATAAGATTGGACAATGTGATGTGTTGCGTCAGGGTCTACATAGGCTCCTAGAAGAACACCTGGGAAAAACCACTAACACTAAAGCAACCCTCAATTTTCAAGGAGATTTGGAGCATAGATTTGGGAGTGACTGAGAAGTGATTTAGCACCTCCACCCATCACCTACCTGCTGTGCCATTCCAGCAAAGTGTCTTGGGCTTCTCAAATTTCAGCTCCCCTCAGCATGACTACAAAACCACCTTCTTCAGTCACATGAAGATTACAATGGAAGTCAGTAAAATGAATTTTAAGGACTGACCCCCTTCCTTTTATTATCCTTATTTTTATATAGAGTCAGAACCTGAACTATACACCGTAAGAAGAGATGGATGATGATAGATAATAGACAGATGAATGGAGATAGATGAATGAGGATTGATAGATGAAGAGTTGAAGGATAGCATTGCAGGAATGATCACAGTCAAAGGAGCAGAGTTGAAAGACAAAATGTCATGGTTGGTTTAACCATTGGCTTAGGTTGAAACAAAGCCCCTGGGATGATAGAGCAAGGGTGTGGCTGAGAATCCAGAAGGCATGTGGGCAAGAGGGCCTGTCAAGCGTTCTAGGCTCAGACTGGAAGCTCCTGGATGGCACAACCCACGTGCTCTCATTTTAAAGGCAGTGAATTTGTGGATTTGAAGTGTGTGATCTGACGCTGGTCTTTTAAAGCTCACTGTTTCAAAGAGAATTCCCAGAACATTATTCTGCCAAGTTTTCTCTGAAACAGATCTTCATGAAAGTCATCTGGAACATTTGCTGTAAGGATCAGTTTCTGTGTTCTGCCTCAGCCACTGGAATGGCTAAGAGTGAAAAGACATGGCAGAAAACATGAACCCTAGTGCTAAAAAGAGGGCTATTTCTCAGTTTTAAACAAAAGGCCACACTTTTTCATTTTGGACAGGTTCTGTCATTTGTGTAATTTGTCCCACCCCTGGATTGTTTTTTGACATTTGCGTTACTTTGGATTTCAGTCTTACCCCAAATTCTTCGGCTGCAGTTTTAGAACCTTGGATCTCAGGTAGGAACACCAAGAGTAACAACTCAGCAAATCAGACAAGACAAAATTGCTTCTGCAGTCACATTGACATCTATTTTAAGTAATCACAAATGTTCAGTTTAGCCATTAGCTAGATATTCATTTATAGGTGAAGGTCTCTTTATGATCAAGGATGCTTTTTCAACAGGGGAGAAATTGGTTAAATGCTCATATAAAGACAATTTGGCACATTTCTGAAGTGGTAATTACAGCTCCGTGTAACTCCCAGCCTCCAATTTTCAGCTGTACACAGGTGTTGATGAATCTCCTTTATTTAGACTGCGAGGAACGAAGGAAGATTAAGAAAAGTCATGAGAATAGTTTGATCCCAACAAGTTCCCAGCTAAAATGTCTTTCTGGGAGATCAAAAGTGGAAATCTAGCAAGTGCCACTTGCTTCATAAACTAATGGGCTGTTCATCCAGGGAAATGAATAAACAACCCTCTGCCCTTTGTATAAATGCACAATTATAATTCAATCCCATGTGCCAATAAAAAATCTTTTACAAATTTGCCGAAGCTGTGCTCGGCAGTGTTTGAGTGATCTCCATTTCTGAACTTATTTTTCTCACATTGTTCGGGTTTGTTTGAAGTGCAAGTCTCCTAAAGCCCATATCTCTACTTTGGGCAGTTCATTCCTGACTCTTTGAGATAGACACTTTAGCTGATTTACTGAAAAGTAAGGAGCATGGTCATTTCTTTTGATTAGGAAGGACATTCTTGTCGCAGGCTGCCTCACCTAATAAAACGAGCATCTTATATCTAATGGCAACTAGCTAAAGGCGTGCTTTTGATTTGGGGCCAACTGATTTAAAACCAGACTTCTGGGATGGGAAGAGATGACAAGGCCAGGTCAGGTGACAAATGCAGCAGCAGCAACAACAAAAACAACATCAACAAAAACTACTGGAAAGCACAATGAAGCTAAAAGTTGATGCCGTAGCAGATTAATTTGGTGGCGTAGCAGGTTATACAAATTGTAGGGCATCTATCAAATGAAAATATAAGATCCTGGGGAAAAAGCTTCTGTCCCCCCTTCTTTTTTTTCTTTTTTTTGGTCAGGATGCTTTTCTATTCATTTGACATGCGCCCTTGTGAGCACAGATGTCTTTGCAGGGTGACTGTAGACCTCCCTAGTGTGGAGCTCCTCCTCTAGTCACTTTTGGTACTTGGGTCCCATCTTCAACCTACCATTGTCCTCACTCTGTGCTGTGGATGAAGTATAGCAGTGGTCCCTAAGCATAGCAGTGGTCTCCAAGCAGAGTACAGGAAGCAAGAAGCTTAAAACCAGTGCTGAGAGGCGGGAGATGCAGGGCATAGAATGGATGTGAGCAAGGTGCCGTGGCACAGATGTGGGATCTTTATCCCACTGGGCGTGACTCACAAATCATAGATTCAAAAGAAACTTGATTTCAAGATGGAGGTTACAGAGCTTTAGAACTCTAAGTGCGGGGTCAGTAAATCAGTTTATTTGGGAATGAGAGATATTGTATGGCCTCATGACAGAGGAAATCAAAGAGGGAATAAATCAGTTATGCCACACTCTGGGGCCATAGTACTTAGCAGGAGGATATCAAATGCATAAATTTTAGATGGTTCAAACCATAACTAGCCTAGACAGTGAGAATAGATAAATGTGGGGTAGAAGATTTTGAGGCTAGGTAAAGCCAGTTAACAATATGGATAGTTATATTTGCTGTGTACAACGTAATTATAAGCATAATCTTGGTATGGTAGATGGAAAACACCTTATAAATATGACCAAGTCTATTTCACCTGCCCTTTGGAATGCTCGCTTCAATACCACTCTAGACATTAGACCTTCTCCTACTACACTTAGTTATATTCAGAGAAGAAAAATGGTTGAAAATTTTCATATCTGTTTCCAATTTTTGTTTCCTTTTGGATAAATCAGTTTTCTTCTCATTAATACAACCATGCATTTTTGAGGTCATTTTATGAGCTCTATTCATGGCCATGGTCATAATTACAGGTATTCTCATTTCCCAGGGTATTCCCCCATCTAATCCCTTTTACCCTTCCTAGTTTCAAATGATTTCCCTTGAGTTTCCAAATCATAGGCTATTAGTTCCCTGATCAAAGCCATTATTGACTGCATTTTGAACAAGTGATAATTACTTTGTTAGGGTTACTTGAGTCCCCAGGCTTCCTTTGTCACGGTACCCATGCTACAGCTCTTTACTGCTTTTCTTAGTCCTGAATGTATCTTGGATGCCCCGGCATCAAACCTTTGTCTAAGTCCATCCCTTCAGTTTCTGTGTCTTCGTTTCTTCTCCATTCTCATTGCAGCTTTCTATGCAGATTCTTTCCCAAGTATAACGCCTCCCCTTGCAATCCTTCTAAAATCTCTTTGATAGTAATTCATCTCTCCTTCCTCTGTCTGTCTGCATCTCTATTTCATTCCCATATACATACTTCCATGTATGCCCGTATATGTATATATTTATATTGTGTTTTCTGTTTTCAGTTATCAAACTTCTTAATCTTGAAATATTCATTGGACTGTGAGAGCACTGTATCTTACCAAATGTAACAATTCCGTTTAAAGAATTCATTAATTCATTAAAGAGTTTAGTAACATTGGAAGACTGGTTTTATGCAATAGAATCATAAGCAAGGATGCATTTTTCTTTCGAAGGGAAGACATACTTTTTTTTTATCCTCAGTCTTTTGTATTCATTATCTATCTGATTGTTTTCTGAGTCCTTTCTCTTTCTCTTCTCTTCGTTGTCACTGGATTATTTTTTACCTTCCCCATGGTCTCTTGTTGAGCCCATCTTGTTTCTATTACGAATATCATTCAAATGTATTTCTTACTTAATACATTGTTTTTCTATTAGAGAGTTAAAAAAAACATAGCAAACTATCATGTTAGATAGATACTGGAAAGCATTAATGCTTCACCTTTGGTTAGAGAGTGTGATATCCATTCTAAGACATTTAATCTTTTTGGAAGAAGCGATCAGGTTTTTTCCTGGAGAGCAAGCCTGCATACCAGTTGTGGAAGGCTGGGCACAACATAGTAGTGTACTTCCCAGAGGAAGATATCACCGTTCTGTGGGACGAGAAGACAACCATCCACATCAAAGTTGGGCCACAGTGGAAGGTAGGCCAGCCTAACCCCTAAGTGGGATGCAATAAATGGAATTGTGTTTATCTTTTCTTTATCATGTTTAAAGAAAACAAAGATAGAACAAAAGATTGAATTTGTTAGGCAAATTCAGTTTTAGAAGTTTTCTTTTTGAAAATAAACTATAGAGAGCTAAGTTTGAATTGAGCCATGTTTTCAAAATTCCTAGTAATATAATATTTTAGGACTCTAGGAATTGGGGTGCAGTCAAGCAAGTGGTGTAATAGTACTACTTAGCAATATAAAGGAATAGACTATTAGTTTGCATAATCTGGGCCAATCTTATTTAGTTTTATTTTTGCTTTAACACCATACTATCTGTTGTTGCTTCATTCATGCCTCTTCTTTCTCCTCCCTGGAGTTTTGTTATGTAAGGGTTTTTTTTTTTTTGTAAAAAAGATTCACTTATTATAATAATGTTTTCTTTATTTTGCTTCATCTTGTAGCTTTTGGAAAAATAAATTCATATATAGTATAAAATTGTTGTAGTACGCGAGTAAGAGTAACTTTAAAATTACCTTTATGGTTTTGTATATTTTGAAAACTGTATAGAGCCTTGTTCTAATGTTGGAGCTTTTTACAGAGCAAGTCTACTAATACCGACTTTTCATCCAGGCGTCCCCCTTATTGCCAAGTTTTACCTCCACCTCCACAATCTGGAAAAAAACCATTCTATTTCCATTGTTTCTATATCCATTGTGTTTTTCTTCCCCAGATGTCATCTATGTGGAATTTTAGTAGTTGTTGAGATCTCCCATATTTGACTTGGCTAAATAAATATACAATTCACCCATATGGTATTAAATAGTGTTTTTTTTCCCACTTTATAGTACTATTGTAACCTGTGGTATGGATGTGCCACGGTTTATTTACCCATGGGTGGAAGTGGTAACTGGTCTTCTATAGAGGCAGTTTTTAAGTCCCTTGCATTGTCTGCTTTTTTGAACATGGGGCGTTGGTCCATGTTACTTCAAAGGGTTCCATTCCAGGCATCACTATGGAGGAGAGAGTTCAAGGAGTATCAGTTCAAGGCTTTAAGCAGAAGTTCCATTCTTGTTGGAATGTCTCCATTTTTGAACGTCTTAGAGGATCCTGCCTCTAAAAGTAATTTTTTCACAGTGTTTTGAGAAAATCCACTAGTCAGTGCTAATATGAGTAGGACCCATAGCTACTCCTTCATCATTTCACAATCTGTAGTGACCTAAGTTAGTTTTTTGTTTCAACATTTATACTGTTACAGAACCTTAAATATATTATCTAGTAGGTTTTTCTTCATAAAAATTATTTATGCTTATGTAGAAGATATATGTATCAGTATATAATGTATGTACATGTATATATTAATATACTTCGGTATATACTTTTCTACCTATATTGTTAGAGATATCATTGCTAAGATGCTATAGTTAGTGTGGATAGATAATTCTTGGAGGTTGATAAAATATTTGGGGGCTGTTAAACATTACAAATGAAATTTAATTGGTGTGAAGCTATTTTACTAAAATATTTATTTTACATTATTTCTATGAAAGTTGTTTATATATTTTAAATCATCCAAGTTTTAATACATGTGTTAGAATAAAAAGAAAATATTTCATTATAATTTTATTTTTGTAGAACAAACTGGCAGGATTGTGTGGGAACTTCGACAAGTGCACTTCAAATGATATGACCACATCTAATAACCTGGAAGTGAGAAATGCACAGGTGTTTGGGGACAGTTGGGCCTTAGGGCAGGTGAGTTACAGATATAGAATTTAGAACAAACTGAAGAGCATTCCAAAGAGTCAAGTTACCTAAGTTACTTTTTGCAGAATGTTTTTATAATAACATATAGTTGATGAACTTTCATACTTACTTTTCTATGTAATTCTTATGATAACTTTATTTTGCAAAAGTTATTATTGTCTCCACATTTCAGATAGAAAGATGGTGTTTCAGGGAGGTTAAATGATTTGTCTAATACAAATTAATGTACAGAGAGTTGCAAAGGTGACATTTAGATTTATATCTTCTCATGTCTGTTCAAGCGTAGCAAAATATCTTCTACTCCATATCCATTCAGTAGATTTTGTTTAATATGTATTTTTTGTTTTTATTTTTATTTCAAGATAGGAGTTCTCTGTAGCTTTGGAGCCTGTGCTGGAACTAGCTCTTGTAGACCAGGCTGGCCTTGAACTCACAGAGAATTGTTTGCTTCTGCCTCCCAAGTACTGGATTAAAGGAGTGCACCACTACCACTTGTTCAAGATAATGTCTTTTATTATAATATAGATACAGAATATGAATATGATAGTCCCTGCCTTTAAGAAATCTCAAATCTTAAGTCAGTAGGTGACTTAGAAAATTACCAAAAATATATTGATATCGATAAGCATTTTAGTAGAGGTTGTTACAGTCCAAGGAGGATTCCTGGAATAGTTGGTGTGGAAATAAGGCCTTTATCATGTACAAGATACAAGAAGATAAAGTTTTTGCAGTGGTTTTCAGCCTTCTTAATGCTTTGACCTTTGATACAGTTTATCATGTTGTGATGACCCCCAAAACCATAACGTTATTTTCATTGCTACTTTATAATTAAAATTTTTGCTACTGTCATGAATTATAATACAAATACTTGGTGTGCAGAATATCTGATATGTGACCCCTGTGAGGGTCACAACCCACACGTTGAGAACCACTGGTTTATGGATAGGAGGATGGAGGAAAGGGAGGGAAGTCACCTGGCTGATCTGAACTGAGATGGAGAGAGTACAAAGTGTAAAAACATCTCATAGTGTTCATATGGTGATGACATAGGGCTAATACCCTAAAGACCAAAGATAAATTTTAGCAGGGGCACAGGCTTTTATAGTACAGCCAGTTTAGCTCTTAGGGGGGATTTAGAAAACTGTAGAAACTTGAGACCATAAAAAACAAAAGCTCCCAATATTTGTTGAAGGACATTATTGAGAAGGATGGATTTGGAAGACTCAAAAAAAAGAAAAACAAACCTTATACCTTCTGGTATCAGAAATATCAGCTGGAGTTCTCCCCTAGACAGGACAGTGAGGAGATATATGTATGCAGAAGTTGGGCTCAGGATATACGATGTATTGAGAAAGAGGTGATGGAAAGATTTTAGCTTGAAGCGCAGGCAATAGCCCTGGCATGTATATAGGAGAGATTCATGTTCATAGAATTTTTCATGAAAATTCTGCATTTGTAAAAAAATTCAAAAGATTAATTTCTCTCTCTAACATCACTCTATTTTTAGCTGTTTCTCAGTAGTGATTTATGTTATTACTATGTAACCTCTATGGATAAGAACAGGCAATAGGTAAAGAATGTTGAAAGGGTTAAACTGTATTCGATGCCACTGTCATGGGTGTAGGGTGCTTTGATTTCAGAGTTCAACCCCTTTAAGGCCTTTCATTTCCCTTTGCTACTCAACAGTGTGAAGATCCTGTTGAAGCACTGAAGCCTTGCGAGGCCCACCAAAACAAATTTCCCTATGCCAAGAAAGAGTGCTCCATTCTGTACAGTGATGTTTTTGCTCCGTGTCGCAATGTGGTAAGTTGAAAACTTTCACTGACATCTCAAATATAGAGACTTGCGGCTGCATGTGCTGAGATGAGTGGGGGGCAAATCCAGCAACTCGTGTTTCCCAGGTGTCCTATGGTCATCGCTAGGGGACCCTTGTTACTGTTGCTTCTCTGTGAGCAACAGGATCAGTTGACCTCCTTTCTTCCTCAGCCCATCTTACCTAACAGTGTGCCTCTGGAAATGATCATCACAACTCTAGTTCATGAAATACAATTTATTCACAGTGTTTTTTAAATATGTATAAAACAAAAGGGGAAATAGTGTCTCTGTCGTCAGAGAGTATTTCAAATGGACATTCTTTTCAACGTAAGTATAGTTTAACAGGATTCCTGGTGACATATTTAAAATTGTTTTAGAAGCTATTTTAAGAACATAACTTAAATATCTCAGCTCCTTCCTCATATGATAATTTTGGGCCCCAGTAGAAGTTGGGAAAGTAATTTAGTACAGTTCTTAAAGCCAAGAATACCTCCGCCACATGCCCTCTGTTTTCTCAAAGAAGTTACTTGTGTATTTTTTGAGTTGTGAGGCAGGTTTGCTGTTTAGTTCCTTGGAACACCATTTTTACTTGAAAGAACAAATTATAGAAAAATATGGTCATTCAGACAAGAATATTTGGCAGATATTTTCTTAAGGAAAAGAGAGTAAGTCTGAGGCTTCAAGGCAAATATCTGATGGCATCTGTTGTCCTTAAAAATATTTAAACTTTTTGAAGTGAAAAATAGAATTTTGCAAATCTTGGTTCCATGGCTGTGGGTTTAAAAGTTTTGAGATACTTTTCTGAAAATACAGCTGATTGTTGTAGGAGGCTGCTTGTTTGTTCCCAGATGCTCAGCCCTGAAATAATCACACAGAAATCATATTATTTGCAATATTGTTTGGCCAATAGCTTAAACGTATTTCTGGCTAATTCATGTTTTAAATTAACCCATTTCCATTAATCTGTGTATCACCATGAAGCTGTGGCTTACCTGGTAAAGTTCTGGCGTTTGTCTCCAGTGGGGCTGCATGGTTTCTCCTCAACTCCTCCTTCTTTCTCCCAGCATTCAGTTTAGTTTTCCCAGCCTAGTTTTGTTCTGCCCTGCTTTGCTATAGACTCAAAGCAGTTTCGTTATTAATCAATGGTTTTCACAGCATACAGGGGGAATCCCACATCAGCTGATGATATGAATTAATGTGACCTGTTGTCTATAATTAAATGCATTAACATCCATACCTTTGTACACTACACATTTTTTCAAAGGAGTTAAAGATTATTTAACTTAAAGGCAAGTTAAGCCTAAAGAGTTAAATCAAGCAAAGTACAGACTTCATTGGTGTGATTTCAGACATCCATTTCAACCTAGTCTTTGTGGATATCAATGTGGAATTCCTTAAAAAATTAAAACAAGAAGTGTCCCATAACCCAGGCACACCACTTATCACTGTTACAAAGGATCTACATCCTATTATGGAGATACTTTCTCATTCAAGTTTATTTATGCATATTCAAAGCAGCAAGGCAATTCTATCAGCCATTCAGATGTCCATCAACAGGTGAATGCATAAATGGAAATGTGGTACATGTATACACTGAATCTTATTCAGCGGTAAAGAAAAACAAAAATGGATGGAGCTGTAGTGTACTGTGTATGGACTCAGAAAGTAAACAAAAACTGAAGCACACATTCTATCTCTTAGACACATCCTAGCCTGTAATGTATACATGTTTACATATAAATAGATGTAAAAGGATAAAGTCTAAAAATGTAAGAAGGAAACCAAGAAGGTAATTAATGGGTGATAGGAAAGAATAGGGAGTGAGCTAAAGGACAAAGGGACATAAAAGAGGCAAGGATTCCCCCCTCTGTCCCCAAGAGGCTGTGAGGGGGGGAATCAGGGATAGTGGGGGTGGGACCATGAAGGAAATGTGGGGAAAGAGAAATCACTAAAACACAATTGAAAATGCCATAATGCTATCTAAAACAATATATCCTGTGTTTTTTTTTTATATAAAACAAGAAAGCTACAGTTATGGATATAGCCTAAAAGACTATTATCACAGTCACCCTCCCAATGTATTAAATACCATTGATTTTCTAGTTATATGTGCATAGAGAACTTTCCTTGGATTTTTAACCAAAACCAAGCCACAGCAAAAATAGTACAGCACATTGAATGGGAAATCAGATACGAGAGTCAAGTTGTGTCTTGTGAAAGGATGTTAAAGAAATCTGCAAAAATGTAAAACATCGCTCTCTCCACTATTTTAATTTTGCTTGATCGAATACAGGGTTTTACTAAAATATGTAATTTATGTTAACATGTAATGAGTTTATAATTATTATTTTAAATACCTCAGTTGTAAGTTTTAATATGATGACTCTTCTATAATATCAAAAACGTTTTAGGAACTTAAAGGGAGTCCGGGATGGCTTGCTACATTAAAAGGACATGGGTAGTCTTGAGTCCCATTTATAAAGAGCCTCCATTTTGAGATTTTTATGTCTTTTGAGACCATAATTCCTTGACAGGCAATATGACGTTCATTCTGGACCCATGCCACAGTCTCAAGGCTCCTCTCCTGGATGCTACTTGAAAGATCAACTCATGCATAGGCACGTAACATAAAGCACAAATAGCCGACACCAAACCTTTCATTTGTGACACATTGTCAGTTCTCTCTATTCAATCCAGTCAGTGATTTCACAAGTGCAATGCAAAGGAAGCAATTAATTGAATATGAGACATTTCTAAGAAACTGCCATTGCCACTCACTCACCACCAGCATACTGCCATTTAGGAGACGAAGAAGTAAAATAAAAAAATGTGAAGTGCATTTAGAAACAGAGCAAGCTGCTTTGATGCTGGGTGATTATGCCAAGAATGAAACAATCCAACAATACACTTTTCATAAGTCTGAAATCTGCCCTATTGCGGATGTCAAGATTGATCGCTCTGTTATTCTTACTAGTTTTGCTAATTCTCTGAGGTGGCAATTGTTTAGTAACTCAGTTTCCTTTGGCAACACTGTGGGTTGAGACAATTAGGACTGTGTGGGTGGCGGTATTATGCAGATGCCACCCATCGTGAAAAGTGGGCAGTTTCTCTTCTCTCAGCCGTTTGAATGTAATCCCAAGTGGCACTTATTGAAATCCTATTATCTTTCCTTTTACTTTCAGATCGATGTGACCTCTTTTGCCAAAAACTGCCATGAAGATACGTGTAACTGCAATTTAGGTGGCGATTGTGAATGTCTCTGTACCAGTGTGGCCGCCTATGCCTACAAATGCTGTCAGGAAGGCGTGCCGGTGCGCTGGAGGTCACCCACAGTTTGTGGTGGGTATCTTGCCTAGGACCTCATTAAGTGGATAGTTATTAAGATCTGAATTATTTGTTGTTTTATTGTGGAGCAATTCCATGGAACTCATGGAAACACCGTTTTTAGTTGTCTAAATTTCATAGTCTTTTGACAGTCACCAATTATCATATATCAAAGAGAAAGGAATTTGCTGCTTTCTCTTATGTTTACTGCTGTTCCTGCAACTTCTGAAATAGAAATTACATACCATCCTCACAGAAATTGATTGTGATCCCAATCCTCTTATGCCTGTGAAGCTTCATCCTTCTGATAATAAGGATGTTCTCTTAAAAACCCATCTTGATTTCCCATCAGCTCTGACTCCTTAATAATTTTATTTACTTATGTAGGGGTTGAGTCATCTGAAGAACAGATTCCAATTTGGACAGTGTCTATGACTGACTTCTAAATTGCCAAGTATTTTTATCTACTTTTAAAATAATGTCACAAGTCCTCCTTGTGTGGAACACTTAACAGCAGGAACAGGGGACTGTCTCTGACACTTTTACTGGGTTTTGGAACCCTATTCCTCATCCTGGGTCGCTTTGCCCAGCCTTAATAAATGGGGAGGTGCTTAGTGTTACTGCAACTTGACATGCCATGTTTTGTTGAATTACTAATAGAAATGAAGGAGGAGTGGATTAGGGGGTGGGGAAAAGCGGTGGGATGGGAAGGATAGACTGGAAGAAGAAGAGGGAGGGGACACTGCAGCTGGGAAGTAGAATAAAAAATAATAATGTCATGAAATCTATCTTGTTGAAACACACCATCTTAAAAATAACCGTTGAGTAAGACCTGGATGTGTGCACCTGTTTCCCGGCTCTTGAGAGGCCGAGAAGAGAGGATCAGTGTGAGCAAGTTTGAAGCTGACCTAGGCTGTAAGCAGGATTGTTTTAAAAACATCAGCTTCACCTCTGCATGAACAAGTATGTGTTCTCCCACACATGCACACACAATCGCCTTGGCTCATAGGAAGTTTCTAAGCAATGATGTCACTCTCTGTTATTTTATGTAGTTATTAATAAATGGCTGTCCCTTTGTTGCACATTCATGAACAAATAATATGTAATTTATATGCAACTTATTATTTATTTTTATTTCTTTTAGCTCTTGATTGTGAATACTATAATGAAGGTACGTGACACATTCATGACTACAGTGTTCTGTCAGGCACATTTTCAGGAAAAACTTTTTGAACAATTTATACTGTGAACAAAACACAAATAATTCATGAATCAAAGTTATGAAAGCTTTTCTTTCTACATTTGACCTAATTTAATGAGGACTGATGCTGAATTTATTTTCTAAGAATAAAAGTGTGTAATTTAGGTTATTTGTACTTAAAAGGTCTTCCAAAAATACTTTTGGAATGATGCAAATGAATAAACAGTTTAATTAATTTTAAGTAAAATGCAAAAGTATATTGAAGGCATATCTTGCTTCATATAACCATTCATATAACTATGAACCCTGTTCAAAAGTTCTAAAATTTCCATAGTTTTAAGTTCATAATTCATATATTTGCAGTGAAATACAGTGTTTTTTTTTTTAAATAAACACACAATTGAATGATAAGGTCAGATGAATTAGCATGTCAGTCATTTCAACGTTTACTCTTTGTGGTGAGAACATTTAAAATCCTTTCTTCTAGCTGTTTGGTATTTAACCAAAAGTAATAGTAAATTCTTTTTACAAAGTCAGTACAGAATTTTGGTGTAGTTTTCTCTGGTTCTCATGTACCTGGCTTGACACTGTGCATAGTAAACACTAGTTACAGGGCCAGAACCAACTGTTGCTTGTGTTGTGGGAAAATTCTCACTACTCCTGTTCAGCTCCATCTTGGCATGGGGACAGTCTTTCCCGTCCCATCGCTATGCAGGAAATCCAAGGATTTCACTCATACTTGGAAGCTCTTCTCTCATAATCTGTGTGGCTCCAGCTGCTCCATGGTGACCAATTCCAGGTGATATTAATATAGGGGACAGCACTGAATCCTTCCCTCTCCTGGTCTCCCAAAAATGCTTTTTTGGAAGGCATCTTATTCCTCCAACCCTGTTATCCCCTCCTCGACCCTTTTCCCCTTCTCTGGGCTTGAGTCTTTTAAAGGAGAAAAACCTTATTTTACATTCATTGAACATTTTTTCCTTTCTTACCTAGGGTGGGATAGAAGATAAAATTGTGCTTGAGATAAAAATTAGAAAAGGGGAAAGAGAAATTTATCAAGTGTAACATGATAAATCTTTTAGGAAGATGATCCACCATGCTCATGGTGACTCCGAATATAGTCCACAAGGCAAAAATGCACACACCTGTTCAAAGTATATAGTTGGTCAAAATGTAACAGAATGCATCATGATTCATAAGAAATTTCAAAGTTTTACTATACTCAGTTATATTAAGGATACTAGTAGGACAGAAAATACATAAAATAGCAATTTAAAAATATCAATAAACATTTATCATTTATTTACTTATTTTTATAAGATGAGCTTTGCAAAAATATTTTCCTGATGAGTTCCATGTCTGGGTCTAGGCGTCTTGTTTCCTCTTTATTTTAGACTCACCTTCTGGTGAAAATTAATAATTCCCCAAACAGTTAAATATTGGATATTGTGTCTTTGAATTCTTTTTTTTCATGCAGTGCAATTAGAAGAGTGTGATGACATGAGGTCATTAGTACAGATAAATGTCTTTATTATATCCATTTTAGCATGTATGTAAGTCAGAAGATATCCTTCATGAGTTGGGTTCTGTCTCCAACTTTGGGTTCTAGGGATCAAGCCTAAGCCACCAGGCTGGTATTGAAAGCACTTTACCTGCTGAGCCATTTCATAAGCTCTGATACAATTAAACTTTGTGTGTTTATTGAGGATATCAGTATTCTTGGGTTTTAGACTGAAAAGTAACCTAGACAAATTTCTTCTAGAGGAGAGAGAATATGAAGGCTAAAAGATTAAGTCATTTCCCACCTTGTTTTCTTTTATATGCACAAAATTTCATACATGCACTCATGTGCATATTTACATACATAAATATATACATACATTTATTTTTATATAATTTAATTAATGTATTTTAAATATATATACTATCTACTATACTACTTTTTTAAAAAACTGGTTGTTAATTAATCTGAATAACTTTTTAATTGCCAAATATTTATGAAGTATTTTTATTTAAAAAAATTTAAAGTCCCATGCTAATCTATAATTATCCTACTTGTAACTTCACCAGGACTTGGAGATGGACCATATATGCTGGCAAGCTATGGGCAGAGCGGCCTTGTTCTAGGTGCCAACCTGACCAGTAGAAGCATTTTCTCTTTGCCAAGAAGTAGTAATCGTGGTAATTTGTTTTTTATTTTTATGATCACTCCGGGCCTTTTCAAAGAGAAGACATCTTGTAAGTATAATTGAAAATGTAAATATAGTTCTTTACTTACATGTTTTCATTAAGTATTCCCCAAGTAATAATTAGATGCTTCATATGCTATGACATTTTCTAAGTTCCCCAAATAATATAAAACAAAATCTTGACTTATGTATTGACATTGCTATGTTAGAATTGCTGATGTCTGAGCGTTTTTTTTTTTTCTTTTTGGTATTAAGTAACTCACTGGTTAAATGTTTACAGTATGAACCACAGAGCTTACTTTGAAAAAAAAATTAATAGACAGCTTATTCCTCACATTTAATTTTAATGGGAGGTTAAAGTGGAAGGAAAGGGTATGATTGACATCAGATGACTGAGCATGGAGGCACACACTGGAGTGTAGACAGTCAGAGACGGTCTCTGTCCTCAGCCACCTCCTCTGTCCTGGTCTGAGGTGTTGACTCTGCCTTCATTCACTGGCTCGTACCAGAAGTTTTTGTCCTAGGCTTGTAACTACCTGACACCTGCTCTTCCTGGTGGGTGTGCCTTTTCCGGCCAGTAATGCCAGGCTACGTTTCCATTGTAGTCTATCCAGAACCACACACAGCTTCTTCTACAAGCTCAGGAAAAACAATGTGAAATGAAAGACTCTGATAAAATGCTCCCTTTTCTGAGAAAGTGCTTCCAGTTTTTTGGTTTGAATGATACCTTCTTTCCTGGAAAATGACCTCTGTGTTCTTCAAGCATCTATCAGTCTGAAGCTTTAATGTACGTTAGTTACAACTGTTTTTCCTTGTATAAAAATTTATTTTATTTTATTTTTCATCTTGGTTCCTCAGTCATGATATTTGCAAGTTTTGAGGACAAAAATGCATGTTTTTGGTAACATTGCATTTGATAGATGTCTTAATTTTATAGTTTATAGTGACGTCCGCTTTTGAAAGAGACAAATACTTTAAAAAAATTAACTCAATATCTTAATAAAAAGTGTTTATAGCAGGAATCTTACATATATAAGGGACAATCTCAGAACAAGTTGATGAAACGCAATCATACTTATCCAAAGCCTGATGGCTCGTTAGCCATTTTGCCATCTTTGGAAAAATAGATGGTACTATTGAGTAAATAACATTTTCTCGGCGTAGCAAGATCCCCTATATGGCCCAGTTTTCCTCTGAGACCCCATTGATATCAAAGCACAGTTGGTTACACTCTTAGATTAGTCTATTTTTTTTCTCTTGCTCCTTCCCATCACACAGGTTAGTGGTTTGCAGGTTTTCTATGTGAGATTATTACAGCTTATGAATATAGATTCTTATTATTTTTGCATAATTATTTTGCATAATAGATAAATTCAAAACGAGAAAACCTGTCAGAGATTGGGTTTGGGAGGGTCGACTCATTGTTATTTACACCTAAAGCCTTGCCTTTTCTCTTTGAAATCTCATAATTCGTGTCCGATGTGCCTGAGATGGCCATTAATTTTGACGATTTTCAACCTTGCAAATGAACAGCGTGATGTCATCAAGACACTCTGTTTTACAGCATTGGCTCTGGTTTCCTTGGAATCTGCGGAAAGGCCAAACTACTTTCTCTATGTTCACGACAACGGCACTCTTAGCTTGTTGATGTGGCAGGCAAGCTCGGCGTTTCATCAGAGGGCAACATTTTTCCACCACCAAGGCCTCTGGATTCCTGGTGCCAGTGCATTCGAATTATACAGCAAGAAAGGCTTCTTTATCGTTTTCACGGATTCTAGTGTCAGAGTGTCAAAATACGATGATTCGGAAGAGTTCAAGGAGTCAAGCAGCTTCAGCATAGAAGGTGGGCTTCCCGGGAGCTCCAATGAGCGAGTACAGACACGTGTGCCGTGCAGACCGTGTCAGATGCCAATGTTAAGAATCTGATTCTATGAGCACACTTTGTGTGACCCTAACCCTTCTCCCTATTAGGCTACTCAGCTAACTGGGCGAAATAATACTGATTTTTATCTAATGTATTAAATGCATGGATATAAATGGCTTATAATAACGTAACTAACATTATAATTATTTCCCCCAAATATTGCTAATAGTACTTACTAGACTTTGTCATCAAAGCCCACTTACTCACATTTCATGAAATGGTCTAGTTTTTGGATCTACGTTTTTCATACAACACAGCCTCTTATTAATCTAATTCTTAGACTTGAAGACAGCATTATTTATCTTTGTCTTCTGATTTCAAGAGTGTCTCCATTCATTAACCCCTGGAAAGTCTCCTTAGTTTTGTAAAAGCCTGGTGTGATTTCCAAGAAAGACTGTTTGCAATCTACAGCCTAGGAGATTGCTTTCTGATATGTGGGACTCTGAAGGTTGGGGGTAGCTAAGGTCATCTAGGGACATTTCTTTACCCTTTTGGCTCTTGAGTAAAAGTACTGACATACCTGCATACCATTCTGTAGAATGGTGTGATTACTGTACTTGATTGTATGTACAGTTGAACCCCAATGCCTTCATTTCCCTTTTAATCCAGAAGTCTGCTCTACTAGAGTTGGATCTAGCAGCCCCACTCAGGTCTAGCAAAGGACAGTGGATGACGTCATCAGACACTGATCACTGGAGGCTTCGTCTGCTGAGAAACTCTACTGGTCTTCTTGATCCTAAAGTTAGTCCTCCTTCAGGACCCATGAACCAGGAACTCCAGCTCAGCTCTGCAAACACAAAGAATCCTCTGAAACAGCCCATTTCCTTCCCACACTTTAGAATTGAAATCTTCAGGGAGTAGATTCGGGCACAGATTTAAATGATCTCTTATGTAGAGAAAAACTTAGGCTGTGCCAGAAGGTCTTCTTCGTGATGTGGGAAAGAGATGTAGTGCCAGAGCTTGTAAGAGAAAAGTCTTTAAACCAAACTATCTAGAACTACAGGGCTTATCTTTCAATCCCACTGATTTGTTCTGTTGTATTCAAGCAGGACTTGCCATGTATGAGACACGTGCTGAGTTCTGTGGGAAGGACAGTGGTGGGACACGCTCCCAAGAGTGTTGTCTTGAGATGTGTATTTGGTCTTACTGTTTTCCTGATTGTTTGGGGCTGGGAAGATGCTAGAATATTATAAGGAAGGCATGTTTCATTTCAGATCACAAATGATGTTCCTCAGCCGAGTTGTGCAGGATAAAATTGAAGTAAAATCACAGCATAAAGAGTAATTCTCAGCTACAATAATGGGGAAATCAATGAAAGCATAAACATGAGAGAAAGGAGGACATTTGATTCTTTGGAGGCTCTATCTTCATTTAGTTGCTCAACCCAAGCACCCAGATTGTCTGGTCCCCAGGGAATTGTAATGCTTTTATCTGACGGAATATTATGATGAGAGAGAGGTCAAACACAACACAGGTTCTTATCAGAAGTTATTAGTTTCCACAATGTATGTGTCAATATGCTTAACTCTCCTTCTTCTTCTTTGCTCAGAAATCCAGGCAGTGGTACCTTATAGGAGGATGTGTGAGTGGAGATACGAACCTTGTGCTACACCTTGTTTTAAAACATGCAGCGACCCCGAAGCCCTAGCCTGTGCTTTTCTCCCACCGTAAGTAACATTGGTGCATAAACCTTTAAATTCTTTGAGGCTGGATCATCTCAGCCTACAGTCTCAAAGCTGTTCTGGATGTAGAACTCTGAGGAAACTGCAATAGAGATGCTCCAAAACATTGGATCATCTGGGCCATCCACTTCTATTAGATTTTTTAGGGTGAGGGGGCTTCCCTGATCAAACCTTATTTTTCTCACTTCCTGTGGAAAGGAAAACAAAGTAACATATCTCTTGACTTAAGTTTTGAAGTCAAGTCATTTTCAGAATATACAGGTTGGATAAATCCAGCAGCATTTATAATCAAATGTCTTTTGGCAGCTCTTGTTCCTTCCTCAGCAGCTAAACAATTTAAAGATGACACAATAACAAACAGTATCCAGATTCTCCGTGTAGTTTCCATATTTACACGGAAGCTAGGATGGGAGCTGGGAAGGCTATTGCTTCTCTGGAACCCAGGTGGCTAGGTTTGGGTCCCAATTCCTAGAGCTGGAATTCCAATCTTAGCTCTGGCCTGGGCTGGTGGCTAAAAAGCCTCAGGCAAAAGTCAGGTACCAAATGTAGCATAATTAATTAAAAACTCAAAGAGGGAAATTGGGGTTCAACCTGAATATCAGAAAAGCAAAGCAGTCAGTCACTGGCTCTTACCTGGACCTCAGTCCGAAATGGAGATCCTGTCTCCAGGAATTTCAGAACTAGACTGTGTCTGAGAGCTGTCTCCTCCCATTCTATAATACTCTCTAGGGCTGGGATTAAAGGCATGCACTGCCTGCTTTCTATGGCAACTAGTGTGGCTACTGGGATTAAGGGTGTGTTTACCACTGCCTCATCTGTAAGGCTGACCAGTGGGACTCTTTTACTCTCTGATTTTCAGGCAAACTTTATTTATTAAAATATAAATAAAATGCCACTACACATGTGTATGGCTTTTTCTAGGAACTTCAGTTCCCAATAGTGAAAACTGGACAACTCTTGGAAAGTTCAAACCACTTAACTCCATGGAAGACTATTTTGCCCTTTGATGAGATAAGGAAAATATTAAGAAGAGAAATTTACTTCTGATGATATCAAATTTCTTAGGACTGAAAATTCTTCATAGGGTCTAGTACCCTGGACATGAGGAAGAGGCAAAATGGAAGCAGGGAGTGTAAGCATCTTTCATAAGAAAGGGGAAATGGACCCATAGTGGGAGGGGATATTTTGAGGTCATTTTATACTGAAGACCTAGGAGTGTTTTTGCAGAATTATTTTTACTATCAGTACTATGAAATGCTCCAGGCATGTGACTAAGTAAGGCCTAAGTCATCTCAGGAATTCTGTCTTCACAAAGGAGACAGACACATAAGCAGGTTCAACAGTCTGGCAAGAGCTAGAGAAGGGACCAAAATCAGCAGAACATTCAGGTGGCATTCTTCAGGGCTGTAGAATGGCTAATCTCATCCCTTCCCCCTTTTAGAGCAGACTAGCTGAGGCCCAGAGAAGTCACTCAGCTAAGGCACACAGTTTGAAGAGAGAGGGTCTGATCCACTGTGCTCTGTTTACCAAAGGCTGTGAGATGAGAGGAATGAGGAACTTCTGATTTATTATCTTTAAATTCAAACTTGTGTGTGTGCGTGCACATGTGTGTGTGCGTGTGTGTGCGCGCGCGCGCGTGCGTGCATGTGTGTCTAAAGAAAGAAGTGTGATTACCTTTTGGATCTCTCAGAGTTCCAAGTGCTTCTCATCATGCCCCTTCTGTGACCACATGGTAATGATGACCCCTGGAGAGGAAGAGAACAGAAGACACACGCGTTTGTCACTAGGAGAAAAGCCAGCTGTAACAGGAAGTGGCGTTTAGGTGCTCTTATTCCTTTTGTAGCACAACCAGTGTCCGAGGTAACTGATGCCAGCTTCCCCAACGTCTCCAGTGTGCTCCCTTGAAGGACTTCCCTTTCTGGAAGAAGTTGAGGGGTGACTAGAGGATGCAGGGCAGCTTTTACTTGCCAAGCTCTCGCATTTGTGCATAGCCCTTGCTGTCTTGTCCTCTATGCTGAAGTGTCTCTACCAACTCTTGATTGTGCCCGTGGCCCAAGGGGACCCATGCACTAAGCTAGGTTTCAATATGCCCCTGCACCCCTCCTTCAAGGGCCCAAATGAGTGGTCAGTCATTCTTATCTCAGATGACTTGAGTTTCTGGTACCAAGCAACTGTTAAAGATCAAAGTGTTCCCTGAAAATGAAAGCTGTTTATGAGAAAATGTGTCAAGTAGTATACTGTGGAGCGCAAATATACATTCTTCTTATTATGTATCTTTTATAGTCATTCCTTTACACTGAGGTATTCTATCTATTTGCTGAAAGTTGGTCATAATATTAGCTGGATGACAAAGTAAAGAGAAGTCTGTTATATGTGACTATGGAGTTACTGATAAGGGATAAAATAATGGCTTTTGGAAAATGGCTTAAGAGGATAGGTATGAATTTTGTCCTCTACAAAACAATTGTGAAATAATTGAGTTAAATAAAAAAAAATAGGGATGACCTCATTTAACGATAACCCACTGGCTTTAGCTTGTCAAATTTCCTGTAACTTTAATTTTTCTTCTGCTTCCTGATAAAGTTTCAAATGGAATTATATTGTCAATTAGAATTCCATTATTCTAGTCCATTGCATGATACAGGCAGATGAACATGTATAAGCTCTTTGTATTTTAAAAGATGCATTTGTACATGTGGAATCTAAGCTATTGCTAACTAACTGTTCCTACTTAAGCCTGTTCAGCAGGAGAAAGCCTTTGCCTCACTAACACTGCCCTCTGCTGCTGACCCGTCATCGGTTCAAGTTAGTTCATGTTCTCTGAATGGAAAACTGCACGTCTTTGTCCAACCTATTAATGCCTGAAGCAATTGGAAGTGTTTAGAGATTATTAAAAATATTATCACAGCCTGCTAGTGCATTTGAGAGGCAGATAATCAGGACTTTTCCTATGAGGATTTGCATTAATTCTCTCTGGCATGTGTGAATCTAATAATTAGACTTGGCTGTACAGGGTGGGTTATAGTTCCTTCCAATAAAGAAACATTGAACTCTGAGCTTCATCTGGGTGACAGGAAAATAGGATTTCACTCAGACTTTGGTCTCACTCCTAGGAAGAGCTGTGACCTACATGCCATCTTTAGGTTTGTTCACCCAGTGCCTAAGCCCATGGCATCTCGAAAATTTTGAGGCTGTCCCTTTACTTCTGTGACTCCTACAAGTAATGGGGTTTCTTATTCAAGCCACACACTTCTTGGGTCTTAAAACTGGTCTTTCTCCAACTCATAATTAGATATACTCTCACCTATATCACTGAAGGAATTCTGGTACAAATATTAATTCCCCCAAGAACTTGCACGTCCACCGTTATTCCTCCTTGTCTTTATGAAAACAACCCTCTTCTGTGTACCACTCCATTTCTTTTCGTGTGAGATCTCAATTTTCCTTTTAGGGAGGTTAGGGCTGAATAATAGGCAGCGAAAGCCACTGTTGATGTTGTCTGTCCTATAAACCTCCTCAGGACAATAATAGCCAAACTTCATAGCAATCTGCTCAGATATTTGAAATATAGAAGTGAGAGCAGAGGTCAGAGAGATGACTCCATGATTAGGTGTGCCTGTAGATTTTAGATAGAATCTGAGTTGGGTTCCTGTTCTTCACAGTGGATATCTCACAGCTGTTTCCAGGGTATCTGATACCCTCTTCTGACCTCCGTGAGTATCTGCACACACATAACATTCTCTCTCTCTCTCTCTCTCTCTCTCTCTCTCTCTCTCTCTCTCTCTCTTTCCCTCTCTCCCCCCCACACTTAAAAATAAAGAAGTAAAGTTCTCCCAAGTATGTGATAATGAAGATTTTTTTAAGTATACTAAACCTCAGCTGCAAATGTTTAATGTGGATTTTTCTATTTACACTTTATTCCATTTATTTTTTCATTTAAAGGGTTGAAGGATGTTTGCCGCACTGCCCCAAATATATGATCCTGGATGAGGTGACCCTTAAATGTGTTTATCCAGAAGACTGTAAGTGTGGACCTTGCTGGATTTACTGTTTAAAATGAAAAGCACAGATAATTTTTTTCTTGAGAAAAATAGCTACAGTCAAAAGTTTGAGAAAGACAATAACTTATTTCAATTTCCCCGTCATCGGGCTGTTTTTATAACTTCCCAATTATTTTCTAAAACATATCTATCTTGCTTCTCGTATCTCTTTCTTGTGATTTATTTTTGTTAAGACTGGGAGATTTTTGATTTTTATTGAGCTCTACATTTTTCTCTGCACTCCTCCCTGTATCTCCCCTCCCCTACAACCCTCCCCCTAGGTCCCCATGCTCCCAATTTCCTCAGGAGAGCTTGTCTTTTTATACTTTCTACTTCCATGTAGGTTAGATCTATGTATGTCTCTCTTGGTGTCCTCATTATTGTCTAAGTTCTCTGGGATTGTGATTTGTAGGCTGGTTTTCTTTGCTTTATGTTTAAAAACCACTTATGAGTGAGTACATGTAATAATTGTCTTTCTGTGTCTGGGTTACCTCACTCAAAATGATGTTTTCTAGCTCCATCCATTTTCCTTCAAAATTCAAGCTGTCGTTATTTTTTCTACTGTGTAGTACTCCATTGTGTAAATGTACCACATTTTCCTCATCCATTCTTCAATTGAGGGACATTTAGGTTGTTTCCAGGTTCTGGGAATGACAAACAATGCTGCTATAAACACAGTTGAGCACATGTCCTTGTGGCACGATTGAGCATCCTTTGGATATATACCCCAAAGTGGTATTACTTGTCTTGAGGAAGGTTGTTTCCTAATTTTCTGAGAAATCACCACACTGACATCCAAAGGGGTTGTACCAGCTTGCATTCCCACCAGCAGTGCAGAAGTGTTCCCCTTTCCCCACAACCTTTCCAGCATAAGTTGTCATCAGTGTTTTTGATCTTGGCCATTCCTACAGGTGTAAGATGGAATCTCAGAGTTGTTTTGATTTGCATTTCTCTGATGACTAAGGATGTTGAACATTTCCTTAAGTGTCTTTCAGCCATTTTGGATTCCTTTGTGGAGAGTTCTCTATTTAGGTCTGTACTCCTTTTTTTTTAAATTGGATTATTTGTTCTTTTGATGACCAATTTCTTGAGTTCTTTGTATGTTTTGGTGATCAGACTTCTGTCTGATGTGGGGTTAGTGAAGATCTTTTCCCATTCTGTAGGCTGTCGTTTTGTCTTGTTGACCATGTTCTTTGATTTATATAAGCTTTTCAGTTTCAGGAGGTCCCATTTATTAATTATTTCTCTTAGTGTCTGTGCTACTGGGGTTATATTTAGGAAGTGGTTCCCTATGCCAATGTGTTCAAGTTCCCACTTTCTCTTCTATAAAGTTCAGTGTGGCTGGCTTTATGTTGAGGTCTTGGATCCATTTGGACTTGAGTTTTGTACATGGTGATAGATATGGGTCTATTTTCATTCTTCTACATGTTGATATGCAGTTATGCCAGCACCATTTATTAAATATGCTTTCTGTTATCCATTTGATATTTTTTGCTTCTTTGTCAAAAATCAGGAGTTCAAAGGTGTGTGAGTTAATATCCGGGTCTTCGCTTCATTTCTATTGGTCCTCCTTTCTGTACTTATGCCAATACCAGGCTGTTTTCAGTACTGTAGCTCTGTAGTAGAGTTTGAAGTCAGGGATTGTGATGCTTCCAGAAGTTTTTTTATTGTACAGGGTTGTTTTGACTATCCTGTTTTTTTTTTTTTTTTTTTTTTTTT